>NC_044008.1:30398331-30700390 GCF_900496995.4 Aquila chrysaetos chrysaetos
TCTGCCTGTCGGGGTTTTTTGTTGTTTTTTTTTTTTTTTTTTTACTCCAGCATGGTTATACTGACTGTTTTTTCCTGTGTGATAATCAAATCTGCATGGTTGCATTTTAACTTTTGACGGGGGGTCAGATCCGTTGTTTCCCCAAACAATAGATGATACTAATTACAAAAGTGCTACTGAGGAAAATTTGGTGCATCTTGGAGCATCTTACAGAGGAGATCAGTGTCATTCTGTTTTTCCAGAGGAGAAACTAATGCTGTAATTCCATGACCACTTTAGATGTACAGTCTCTGAAGGAAGCAAACTCATCCCTGCTCATTCCCTCATTCACATCACCCTCTTCCTTGTGCCAACACAAGCGTTCTTGCTGCACTGTGGTGATCTGACTGACATGGGCTAAAACTAACCCAGCAAAAGATGCTGCCTAACCTGTATCTCTTCCTGAGGTTTATGCAGGCAGCAGTGCAGGACTGGGAATGAGTGCCTGAGAGCAGGAGGGGAGCGGGACTGCCTCTTCTGGCAGCCATGCTGGCTTCTGCTGGCATGATTTGAGCACAAGGTATGAGGAAAGCAAATGATCTCCAGCAGACACCTAGCAAATCGACGACAGAGCCAGAAAAAAACATTGACTTTCTTGACGATTGAGGTATTCAGTGTCCTAGAAAAGGAGTCATGAAATACCTTACTCGCCCGGGTCAGCTGTTCACCCAAATGCCTTTGGGTTGTATCGTTTCAGTCCGCTCGCTGAGCCAAATATGTCTGTTTTCTGAGGTGTGCTTCACTATTAGAGGATAAATGTCATTCCTTTTGACTGTCATTACTTTCTGTTTTAGGGACTGCATGAAAATGGGAGAAGTGGATGGCAAAAAGATTGGCTGCACTGTTAGCCTTTTGGTTTGTATAATACTTTTTCTTTCCCTTTTTGGCTTCAGTTGAGTGTTTTCTAGTATACAGCCACACATTTGAATAGGAGGTACCCTGCTTCTTGATGCAGTTTGAGTGGAAGTTGACAGAAAAATACTCCACTTAGGATCACTGATTTTTTTATTTTATTTTTTTTTCAGGTTGAAATTGATACAGTGGGGAGTTAGTCTTCCTTGGCATTTCATAGTTGGGCTCTGAGAGGTCTCTAATACTGCTTTATTCATTTTCAGTCTCTTCCTACTGGATAAACTTGACCAAAGTATTTTCCAAGTTTAATTGGTCTCTGAGTTCATAGAAACAAACAAGACTTTCCTCCTTCCCCAAACACAACAAAACTTACATGATTTCTCCTGTTTCCTTTCTTCCCCAATAACTGATGCAAGTTGGTTCTTATGACATATAATATGGGATATCTTCTGAAGACTGCAGGCTGTCTATTCTCTTCCCAACAGAAGAGCCAGAAATGCTGCTCAAGACCTCCTCGTGTCACATTATCATCATTACAACAAACCAACAGTGCAAATTTATAGTATGAAAAAGCTTTCATTTTTGTTTACAAGAAGCATTTTAGTTCTAGGCCAGTTTCTACTGACAAGTTTGTTGACTTCCATTAACCTTGGAAAGTTTCCATTTTCATGGTGAATGTTTTGGAAAGCTGTATTTTTAGCCAGGGAAAAAAACAGAATAAGCTGACTTGTAATTCTGCATTTTTGACGTCAGTGAAACAATTTGGTATCACTTCTAAGTAGCAGTTACACATAAGAGAATAAAGGATTCTTCAGTAGGAAAATAGTGCTCTGTAAATAGGGATGGTGTTTACTACATAGCTGTAGAGCAGCTGGCTTTCTGTCAGAATATCTGGCATGATCTGAATTCTGTAAAGCACCTGGATTATTTTCATCCTATCACTAAGGAGTTTTTAAACTATTATTAGCAAATAATCCAAGATTTACACAAAAAGAAAATCCAAATATTTAAAAACCCCAAAACACCATACTACTTTTTAATGGGATTTTCAAGAACTTCTACAGGCTAAGGTGGATTTCATATCCTAATAATTTTCAGACAAATTTTAGTACTATTTGCACACCAGAGAAACACCAAATGCTAAATTTTGAAAGAGAAATTTCAATTACAGAAGTAGCACACAAATTTTAAGGCATTTGCTTGCCCGTATGATGGATGAACTGGCTGTCATCTCAAAAGATGTTTCATGCAGTGAGTAATCAGATGAATATTAAAATTACTTGAAGTCCAGAGGAGAAAGCCATATTTCATTTTTCACCACTACTTTGAAGGTATTCTGACTTCCAATGATAAGAGGACCGGTTGGCATGAAGAGAATTTTTATGTTGTTTTGCCACTGAGGTATGTGCTGTTCTTCCAGAAAGTAGAATTGTCCAAGTTAACCAAGTTATCAAATTAACTGGAATTATGCCACATCATGAAATATGCAGAAGGGGTATGCACCAGCAGCAATAACTTAGATGAAAGGAGAAGGTAGGAACTTTTTTCCTACTCTCCCCACCCTCTGGATCATCTGCAGTAGGTTTCACATTAATGCTTGTTTGGAAAAGCTGGTTTAAGAGGTGTCTAATGGAGTTAGTTCCTTATGCATAAGAATCACCTAACTCCAGTTTGAAAGTTGAATTTCTAATGAAAGAACTCTGTCATCACAGAGCTGTACAAAAGCTTTGAAAGAACATTGAATAACTTTTGGTAACTCACTGAGGAGTTTTTCTCAGGCATCTCTCTGGTCCTCATTGGGGTTTGATATTTAACTGATATTTCAGATTCTATTAATTTAAAATTATATCTTCTTTTTAGAAAGAGGACATTTTCCTATGATGCTCTATGCTGGCATATGACATCATGCCATTTAAGTAGCACGTGTCCACATTGCCTGTTTGAATGTTGTTTTCAAGCTGTTTTTTCTCGGGGGGAAAAAGGTCTTTATTAATTAAGGAAGTCTACTTTTTACATCACATCCCCTTTTGAAGACTACATCTGTTATATTTCATGTCTTGAGATAGTTTGTTGAAAAACCACATGACGCCTTTATTAGCACGATATATTTCCTGAGCTGTGACTGGGTTGTCTTGCTGTGGTCTCCCTTACAGACCAACTGGGCACTGTCAGAGCTGAGCTTCAGAGAAGAACCAGTTGATTTGTATAGTTTAGCCTTGTGACATGTACTGGAGTCTTTAGTGCTCAGGGGTAAGAGCCGAGAAGTCTAGTACTTCTGCAGTTCAGTGCCATATTTTGTCTTATCTTTATGCTTTATTACTCACAATTCTGTGTTGTAGCTTATGCTTTTTTTCAGACAGGTAAATATGAACATACAAACAGGTATTTTTTTCATTTTGTCTTCTAAAGAGAGGCATCTGTTTTTGATCTACACCTTGTGGGAGGAAAAGAGAAGTCTTTGGATTATAAAGGCAGATGGTGGCCTAAAGGGGCCTGTCATTACAGAGCTATCGATATGTAGTCATTTTCTCAAGTCAGTTAAAGAAATACTTTCTCTATAAAGTTTGTATTTTGGTATTTTCATAATGTTCCTCCCACCTTTCTGTCTGATAACAACTCAATTTAGGAAAGAGTGGCACAGAATAAGGATACTATAAAATAGGGTAAAAATTTGGGCCACGTGCTTAGAGTTTAAAATAGTGATTTGAATAATAGAACAGAAATTGTTGATAGCTAATGAGGACCAGTGCTAGATTCTTCTATCCTATAAATTTTTATTAACCAAAGCAGATTATCCTGAACGTTACCTATGGCTAGCAGGGGGCCTCTAGCTGCATGTCCATAGCAAGTATGGTAATAGTTGTGAACAGTGCTATAGGGTTGTGCTCCTCTCCCTGTAACTTTTTCATACTTTATTTTAGGGCTTGCAAATAAGTAACAAATGTTTTGAACAAAGAGTTTTGATGTTGTATTCCATATTTTATCCATGTAACAACAAATAGCAGTTAGACATGCAGAAATCTTTAGCCACTTCTAGAAATTTTGTCCTGGATATCACTTTAGAGTGCAACTTTGTGTATTTCAATCCTGCAATGCAAAATTTATGCATCAGTTAGGGCTGAAGAAATCACGTTTTTCATTCAGGATTATGCTGTTTACAATAATGAATAGTTCTTCGTAAAGCTACCGAAGTCTTTCTGGCATTTTGCTATGACAGAAGGAAGAGTAGACATACCAGGCAGTAAATATTTTGTTAAAATATGAATACAAAAGTCAGAGTGCTGTCAATATTTTTAAATCAACATAAAGCTTTCAGCAAGATGTTAAATGGCCTAAGTAAGGATATATGGGTGCCTTTTATGGATGGATTATATTTATAAAGAAAGAACCATCAGATTTCAGTTCTATCCAGTTCTTTCTGGTATGTTCTATGAGAATTTAAAAAAAAAAACATTCAGGAGAATGCTGACTTGTCTCCTGAAAATTTACTATTCTGTTTACTATTTCGTACTGTATTACTGCAGTTCCATGTAAAGACTTTGTACATGTGAAACTTTCAAATATATGCATGTATTTCTAGAGCACTATGTTTGAAGTCTTTTGTTTGTAACCACTATCATATGTTTATCAACTTCTACATTTCATTACAAAATTCAATTTTATTGCAGAATTTTTACAAGACTGAACTGAACAAGGAAGAGATGTATATTCGCTATATTCATAAGCTGTATGACCTACATCTGAAAGCACAAAACTTCACAGGTAATTGAGTACAAACTAGAAAAAGATGTTTAGGACTGGTCCATGATTTGCAGTCTTTTGCAAACCTGTAAGCTGTATCCTCAGTGCAGATCGTACCAACCCAGGCAACAGCTGAGTTTCCGTGCCCAGTTAATATCTTTCACAAAATATGGCTTTTTTTCAGCCCCACAACTCTACTACTTGCTGTGGCATGCTGATTGTAAATTACTACTATTGATATGCACTAGCAATAAATGTGTGATACAGTCATTCTTCACTCAAGAGGAGTAAGTTTAGAGGAAATTTTTGTGAGTCCATTTGGTAGTATCTGAGCCTATATACTTTTTTGGTTAGCTATTTAGTGTGGTGTTTCTACACAGCTGTATTTCAGAATCTAACTTTTAGGTTAAAAAAAAAGAAAAGAAAGGAAGACCCGTATCACTTACTAATGATAAAACAGAGTCCCTAAAACCTATGACAAGTATAGCACTTTGCTGATGTCTTTCTGAATCTTCACATACCACATTTGCAGTACTATTGTTCAGGGTTTCTCAATGCGAATTTAGTGCCACAGCTGGCCATTGTCTTTTAAATGAAGAAATAAGAACATAATGTGCATGGTTGTTGTTTATACAACATAAAGTGCACTTCATTTGGGTAACTACATGCCATTAATAATTGCTGGAGAAGATAAAATCAGTATCTCTGAATTAAACAATCTTCGGTTGCCAAAATATTTAAATGACCTTATAATATACCTCTATCTTTTACCCAGTGTTTGCAATTGCAACTGCATGTGTTCAGAATCTGTCCAGAATTTTTTCTTTCTTAAATGCAGATTAGTTGCCTGGGGGTCACTAGTGAACAGGCTACAGGTACCTGCTGCCACAGCAAATATCCTTATCCTTTTCTGCTATCCATAGGAAAGATCCTTTGCTTGGAGTTTCCACAGTCCCTTTGCAGTTCATGGGTTTAAAGTGTAGACCAGATAGCAGGATATATTAAGGAGAGATTTTAAATTCCTCATGTGACCTGGCAGTAGTGAGTCACAAGTGAGTTTCAATTATCGAGCAGTATATTTGCCACAGCTGGCTTTTATGCCAAACTATTAATTTCCTGATTTTACATAACAGGTCTTAGTAACTCTTTAAGGAATGTTGAGTTCCCTTTACACATTGGCTGCTAATATGTGTCCAGTTAACCTTCAGCAGTGATATGAACCTAACTTTTTAAATTGTTTTGCCATCCGTTCTTATTTTAAACAGTATTTTGCTCCAAATTTATTTCCAGGGCTTTGTTGTATTTCCTGTGTATTTATTATTAACATGTGTGATTTTTGCATTCTTTGCCATGGTAGTTTCCATGACTGATAATTCCCCCTGCCCGCCCCCCCCCCCCCCACCATGAGAGCCTTAAGGAAGGATTGTCTCACACCCATGGCATTGGGATAGACACAGTCTTTCCACTAGAAAACAGACTTATGTAGTCCATTGCCTTGCCTTATCAATCAGTGACAACACACAGACCTTCTGTAAATCAGCTGATCTAAAGTACATGGGAGTAGGAAAAGAAGTTTGCTACTTTGGCGGCATTCCTACATGTTGCACCGTTAGTTCGCTAACTGCATAGTTTCATTCTAGGGATGAAGCCAGCTTGCCCTTAAAATAATTTTTCTCTCCTTTCATAGTATGATTTACAGGACTGTCTCTAATAATCATCTGTAAAAAAAAAAAAAAAAAGTCCTTTTTAATATAAAACGTAGCTTCAAATCTTTCTTTACCCATCAGTCAGTTATAGCTATAAATATAACTCTCTTGAGGCTGAAGCACATAACTGCACTGATTCCTCTTGTGTCCCCTCAGTCACCTGAGAAGTGTAATGAGATTGTCTTTGTATCTATCCATCTTAGAAATGTTTAGTTTTTTGAATCTTTCCTGTATAAATTGAATTTTCCACATCATGAGTCAACCCTGTTTATCTCTCCTTACTGTTTTGGTGCACAGCCAATAGTTACAGACCTCTCCCAAAGGTACCGATATGTTATTTGTTATCCTGGCCACTGCCAGACATAGGATGCTGAGTAGAGGGACCCTTAAGACCTGTTGTCCAGTATGGCCATTCTTATTTGAGAAACATTCTATATACATTTATGATAACTTTAAAAAAAATATTGGTATGGGAGGCAAGAACCTGTTAAAATGAAGGACTGGGATGCCAAGTTAGAAAGGAAGGGTCGTAGTGAGCTATCCTGACATGTATTTATGCTCTGCTATCTTCTGCTTCCTTATGATTTTGAATGATTTGTTGTTATCAACTTCATAGATTTTTTAAAATCGGTATATAAATGTGCTGCACATTTTGAGTACCAAACTGTAGCTTGAAACTATGACAAAGGATGTTACCAGTCAAGCAGCCTGCAAGCTGTGTGATGCCAGAATTAAGATTGTGCAACTTCAGCCATCTCACTTGCACATATGTATTGCAGTGCAGCAGCATCATTTTGCACCATGCTTAGCATTTTACAGCACTGGGATTCAAAGCACACTCTCCCACAAACATCTGCTGCAGTGATGGTTTTTCATCCATGGGTTCTTGAGCTGGATGCGTAAGAGGAACACTACTGTTAGAAAAAACTCTGTATGGTTTGGTTTAAGTCACCTCTCTTATGGGAACTCATATGGCAGATGCAGAGGTAGGATATGGTTGTCTAAGGCAACCTTACCTTAGCAAAAAAGTACTTCAGTACTTTATAGTTATTTTTTGCCTTATGTACAACCTATAAAACCTGCAATAAAATAAGTCCAGTAGGCAGCTTCTTTCTCCAATGCAATATGTCTCCAGAACATGGCCCATCTTATTACTGACTCACTCATGCAAAGTGGTCCTGTGAGTGGAAAAATAGACTGGGAACACTAACTTGGAAAACAACAATAATGCATATGCACAGTTAGTGAAATTGAATTGTCATAACCAGTAGTAATTCTGGTGTTTCATAATTGGTCAAAGTCTGACTTTGCAATAGAGAGGTTTGTTTAATATTAGTTTTACTGTACCGTTTCTGAGGAATTCTTTAAATCAAAGTAAAAATGATAATAGTAATTTTGATACTCCCAGGTAATTTCTACCAACCATGATCTAAAGATTACTACACAGTTCTCTGACAAGAGAGCAACAATAGGTTTGATTCCTTCCAAACCTAAGAAAAAAATAAAATTAAAAAATAAAAAATATATTGTGTGTGCACTTCTAAGTTATTTGATATGGTAGAGTGTTACAGCTCAGCTATGAGGGATTTATTTCTATTACGGAAAGAATGGAGTCTATTAAGCACACATCTGCCTCTCCGTTTCCCTCCCAGCCCTGATCTCTTTTGGACTGTGTCCACAGTCCTATCTGTCTTCTTTCCTCTTTCTTTACTGATGTTCCTCATCCTCTGGTCCTTGTTCCCTTGTTCAGACAACAGAGCCATTGAGAGTTTCTCCTAAGCAGTAGGGAAGACTGGGGCTAAGCAGGAAATTGTTTCTTAATTTCTCTGTCCCCTTTGTATTGTCAGACTCCAGGAAAACTTTTCCAGTGACTCCACGTTAAATAGTGTGTGAAAATTGTAAGCTGAATTTATTATAGCTGTAGATAGTAACTCTGTCCAAAACGAGCACTACCATCTGTCTTATACTTGAAATAAATCAGTTACCCATTAAAAAGGTGCATCTCATCAGGAGCGTTCACACTTCTGTGTACTTTGTGGCTGGTTTTGTTTGGTGTTCGTAAGTACCATGCTATAATTTGTTTTGTAGAGGCTGCCTACACGCTCCTGCTGTACGATGAGCTGTTGGAGTGGTCTGATCGGCCACTGAGAGAATTTCTCAACTACCCCATGCAAACAGAGTGGCAACGTAAAGAGTGTCTCCATCTGACCATCATTCAAAACTTTGATAGGGGAAAGGTAAAACGGTCCTATTTTACTGAGTGGATCTGGAAAGGATAGTTTATTCATTTTAGGACGTGACTTCCAGGGTTGAGGTCTTTTCTCGTATAGGTGGGAAGTGTTTGTCATTGCCTGATTAAACAGTTACTTAGTGACACAGTCGGTTTCTTCTAATCCTGCATTTATATCCTAGAAATCCTGCATTTACCTGTAAGAATAATTTGCATTTGTGTAGCAATTCACTTTGTAACTGTCAAAGCACTTTATAAAAGATAGTATAAGTTCTCCCCATTTTAAAGGTGATGAAAATGAGCCATATAAAGCTGATGAAATTTTCTTAGTGACCAAGTGAGGAAAAAAATTCAGGGTTCTGGTCTATTAGGACTATGTTTACATCTTCTAAATCATGTTGTGTCTTAGAATAGCAATTGCAGAATCTCTGAAAAGGAATGGGTTTGGGGGATCACAGTTCATTGTCATCACTGAGAATGCTTATTCTGAATTAAGCGAGACTAATTATCCTGTAGTCTAAAATTTTATAGACACTTTGTGTGATGATTTGTCTTGCTGATAAACAAGCAATTCATTGCAATTTTGTGTAGCTAATGCAATACCCATGTAAGCCTAGCAAATGTAATCAAACTGATGTTAATCATCAGTTTTTTTCAAAAAATTTTGTAATCAGCTTATAGAGTTTAACTTGTATGGTGCAACAAAATATTTTTCAATTACAAAAATTAGGGAGGATATATTAAGAATACAATTTTAAAATGTAAAAATCATACTGTGTTGAACCAATCTCATATGTAGCATCAAAAGGGATGTCTATCGCTCTTGCAATGACTTATATCTTGTGCAGTGATAGTCCTGTAAGAATCCTTTATTAAATAAGTCTCTAAATATATTTTTCCATCCTTCAAAGAGTTCATCAGTATTACTCAGCATCTGTCAGTATGTCTAGTGGACAATATGTTCAAGTATTTTCAGCTACTGGAAGTATGACTTAGTATAGAAAGAACAGACCACTAATAAATCACAAATTGTCAAACAGTTGCTTTGAAATTACTGAACATCTTTTACTTGCTTACAGTGTTGGGAAAATGGCATTATCTTATGCAGGAAAATTGCAGAACAGTATGAGAGCTACTATGACTACAGAAACCTCAGCAAGATGAGGGTAATGTACCTGAGTACTTTTTATCAATCAGAGATCAAAAAGCTTTTTAGTTTGGGTTATAAAATATTACTTAGAAAATTAAATTTGCCACGGAATGGTCCTTAGGTTTGGTTTGCAAACTTTATTTTTTGCTTGTGGGTTTTTTCTACAATAGAGATTATAAAAAAGGAGTGTAAGCTTTTTGAAGAAAAATGGGAAAATAAATGATCTTGCAATGTTTGTGCCTGTACAGCACCCCTTTTGTGTGCATGCTTATGCAGAAAAATTATATCACAAATTCACTTTCATTGGTTTCCTATGGTTTATCCAGGGAATGTGCTCCATGCAGTCCTTCACTAGGAGCAGCAGCATATCTTTGCAGTTGCAATTGCGAGCAAACAGCTTGCAACAAGCAATGTACACCTTTGCAATTTTTTTTTATTTACTGCTTAAAAATATGGTCTGTTTAATATCATGTAGTCAAAATGAATCTTTCCTGGCACAGTCTTCCTGTTTTCTCTCTCATTTTTCTTAGAACTCTAAGCATTGTTTCTTTCTTCATTCTTTCTGATACTGTATTTTAAAGATTATTTAGTCTTCTCTTTTCTTGTCTGCCTCTGATGGATTCAATTTATATTACAGCTTCCTTTTTAAATTTTCTGTACGTGTAGGATGCTTGCTGCTAGGACTTACTGAAGTATACTTAATCCAGAGCTGCTTAACAGCATTATGCAAAATTCTCAACACACAGCTATGTGGCAGTACTCCCTGTGATCTGCTTATTCAATATATATTTAGATATCCCAATGGCAAAATCCTATAAGCAAAAACAAACTGACTATCATCATGTGAATAAAATAATTAGTTTATGCATGTTTAATTAATTGTACTTAATGTGTTTTGTGCTTGAATTGGGAAATATCCTTCTACTATATGTCTTACCTATGTTAATCCAAAAATGGAGGTGTGGGGATTTCTCATAGCAATATAACTAGGCAGCTGTTGATATAGACACATTAAATAGCTGTCTGCATTACCTAAAACAGGGCTAATACTGGGGTTCTTTTCACAGTATTAAAAACTTAAGAGCAGAGAATGCTTTGCTGAAATATCAGAAAAAGGGGACTTTGACAGTTAGATCACTTTGTGTCAGTGTTTTGAATGGAATAAAAGCAGGATGTATCGATCAAAAATGATGTTAATTGCTATTGTGAGATTTTTAAAGGAACTCACATTTGATGGTTAAATCGTTGGAATCTGGTATGATTTGGACACAACTCTTGAATATGGAAATAGGAATTTGCTGACTAAACTAACCACACTACTGCCATGTGTTTGGATGATTGGCAGATTACTGGGTCATATGTTTCAAACTGTGTTTCTATTACTTCCTTTTTTCATTAAAGATCTATGCATGTTGTCATTAATCTAATATTTTACCCCTTTAATATAGGTACTTCATATTTAAAAGCAATTTATTTTTAATTCTTGGAAACTTTCAGGTCATTAAGAAGTATAATTATTTAATCTGATGCATTCAGAGGCTTCTGGATGTCCTTATTGTTGCTCAGAGATACACTGCAATTCCAGTAGTCCAGAGCAGTGTGCTGAAAGACAATATGTTTTCAAAAAAGAATAATTGCATTTCTTATCAATCTCACCCAGATGATGGAAGCATCTTTGTATGATAAAATTATGGATCAACAGCGTTTGGAACCAGAATTTTTCAGAGTTGGATTCTATGGGAAAAAGTTCCCATTCTTCTTGAGAGTAAGTGAATTGAAAATAAACAGAATGGAGTAATTCTGGAATTCGTGCTGTCATTCATAATCACTTTCTCTATGTGAGAATTTGATCATACCATATATAAGTTCTTATCCTATGAGAAACAGGGAATTCTTTGTGATGATGAATAAAATATCCTCATGTTTTCAGGGTTAAGAAAAGGTCCTGTCTAATGGAAAGACAAACGCTAGGCTTCCAGAGTCCCACATAAACTTAATATACATGTTTATGTTGGAAACCATGCACCTATACTATTCCACAAACCAACATCATCTTTTCATGGTAGTTTGTTCCCTTTGTCCTGTTCTGTTTCTGCTGGTGGCTGCTCAGAAGGCGGCTGTCAGAAGAGGTATTGCTTGGCAGTGGGACAATCAGTAATTTAGCATTTAAGTAATTACATTCCCAAGTTCCTTTTTTTTTTAAATTACTTAGAAATTCAACGTGCTGAGTTTCATTGATTATCAATGTACGAAAGCTGACAAGATACATAAAGTTACTCTTGACCATTAATCTTGGATTCTGAAGTTACTGGAGTGCCCTTGAAAATGTTGCCCTCTTCCACAGTCTGCAGTGGTTTAGCTGCATTGGCTGTCACCTTGGGAAGAGAACAGAACCCGTCTTATTCATGGAGCTGCTGCAATGGTAATCCAAGCTCCTTTTCCTATGATAATTCAAATAAGTGACAAAGGGATGTCCCCTGTATGGTGGAGGCCTAAAAAGCCTGATTTTATTTTGCCTTTGTGGTGGGGAAACTGACAAATTCCAAATGGTAAATATAGCATGAAACTCTCCCCTTTAAAAGCGATGCACAAAAAGAGTCTGATGGGCACATAGTTTTTGATATGTGAATATGTCATCTGTATAAACCAATTTGAAAATGTTAATTAGAAAGAATTTAATGTTTAGATTACTAAATGGCAACTGATGAAGTAAAAGTACTGGAAAAAGTTGCACAATAGTGCAATACTTTCAGACCTGTAGGTCTCTCACTGCTTATGCATCTGCCCAGGAAGTATTTATACATTTATGTCGTGGTTTAACCCCAGCCCACAACTAAGCACCATGCAGCTGCTCACTCGCTTCCCCCCACACCCAGTGGGATGGGGGAGAGACTTGGGGGGGAAAAAAAAAGGTAAAACTCATGAGTTGAGATACGAAAAGTTTCATAGAACAGAGAGGAAGAAACTAATAATGATGATAGTAACAATAATAAAATGACAGTAATAAAAGGATTGGAATATACAAAACAAGTGATGCACAATGCAATTGCTCACCACTCACCACCTGATGCCTGGTTAGTTCCCGAGCAGTGATCCCCCCCGGCCAGCTCCCCCCAGTTTATATACTGGGCATGACGTCACATGGTATGGAATACTCCTCTGGCCAGTTGGGGTCAGCTGTCCTGGTTGTGTCCCCTCCCAACTTCTTGTGCCCCTCCAGCCTTCTTGCTGGCTGGGCGTCAGAAGCTGAAAAATCCTTGACTTGGTATAAACACTACTTAGCAACAGCTGAAAACATCAGTGTGTTATCAACATTCTTCTCATACTGAATCCAAAACACAGCACTATACCAGCTACTAGAAAGGAAATTAACTCTATCCCAGCTGAAACCAGGATAATTTTCCAAGTTAAATGTACATAGCACAGATCTATGCTTGCAGCACCAGCAAGGAACACCTCAAAACTTAGTACATTTGATTTAATTTTTTTACGGCAAAGCAGTTTGTAAGTCTGGCTGTGCTTGCTATAGAAGGAATAAAGAATAAAGCTTCAGATTAAAGCTTTCATATTTTAATTTGTAGTTGCACAGTAACACTATTGCAGTTGGTTTCTTGGAGCAATTCCCATGAAAGTCTGGGGTCTCAGAATTGAGTGCTCCCTGTCTCTGTTGTCAAGATACTATAAGGACAACAACTTTTTGTATCTAAACCTGCTTCAAGAGGAACACATTAGTAATGACTTTTTAGAATTTTCTAATACAGATTTTAAAAGGAAAATAATTTAACAGTGTTTTTAGAAAAATAGTTAAGGCATTTCCATATTTCAAATGTGTGTGCAAGCAGAATAAAACCAAAAAGTGCTGTCCAGAGCTACAGAAAGCCCTCAGCATCGCCACGGTCTGTGACTAGTTCCAATGGGTACTCCAGATCCAGGCTTCTCGTTTTTAATGCAGGATGTGTGTTGTATCTGTATTCATGTTGTGCAATCTTGGGAAAGTAATGGTGCAGGTAAAACAAATTATGTTGGGGCCAGGAGTATTATTTTACTTCATATTGCAAAAACTGGTTAATTTTAATTTACCAGGCTGATAATTGATAAGCATTTAGAGGATAAGGCAAATCGAATGCATTCTACCATTTTCTTACGCATTGTTTTTCTTCAGAATTGTATAACTTCAAAGCAAAGTTTCCTAGTTCCTCATGGAAAGGACTTGCAGCCCATTTCATTGTCTTAACTGTCTGTTACATTATGTTTTTGTTACATATTTTATATAGTCCAATATGTTATGTTAGTTACATTCTTTAATCCAATAAGAACCATTTCTCCCTTTGGATTTTTATTAAAGCTTTAAGTATAATTGTTTGATTTTTCCAGTCTTTTGAATGAAACATACTTTATATGGTAAAATTTCCTTCTTCTAAGTAACCTATTCTTTCTAGAGTTCTTATTTTCATTCTTGACTTTTGTTTCTTATTTTTTCCTTATTTAAATGATGTAAAAATTGCCTGGAAAGTCTATATTTAAAAGCGTGTGTTTGAATCTATCTAATGAAACCCAACTATTTTCACATAACTTGCTCTTGGTTTTTTTTTTCTTATTCTGCTCAGAATAAGGAATTTGTTTGCCGAGGACATGACTACGAAAGGCTGGAGGCCTTCCAGCAGCGAATGTTGAATGAGTTCCCTCATGCCATTGCTATGCAACATGCTAACCAACCAGATGAGACCATCTTTCAGGCAGAAGCACAGTGTATCCACATAATCACAAACCAGTATGCTGCAGTTACGCCTTTCATGCTTTTAAAAACTGTAGGTACACCTATAGTCAATTTCAATCACAATGTGCCTCCACTGAAATAAACAGTAGGTGAGAATTCCCCTGCAATTTGTCCCAGTCACTCTATTATGTTTGGAATTTTTTTGTGTAATTGTTGGTTTTATTTAAAAATTCCTTGACAGGTTATTAAGTTTCTTACTTTAGCAGAACTATCACTGCTGTGATAATGGTGTGTCAGTTCAAGTTACAGTAATTCAAGTTCTTACTATACAATATAATGCTACCATGGCATGACATATTCTGTGTAAGAATATATTTTTAATTACAACCCTATACTCCATATACTATTCCATGTAAGTAGCGCTATTTCAAAAATAAATACGAAATTTTCAACAAAACAGTATAAAGAAATCCAAACCATCAAAAAATCTCTCAGGTTCTTTTACTAAGCTATTAATAGTCTAGAAGCATTTCATGGTACACACTTTAAAGAGTTTTTCTTCTGTCATGCTTCAGGAGTCAATATGCTTTGCTAATTTGAATGAAATGGGATAGCCTTAACTCTTTACATACAGACTTGCAGATTTATGCAGTGACACCAATTCCAGAAAACCAGGAAGTCCTGCAGAGAGATGGCATTCCCGATAACATCAAGAGCTTTTACAAAGTAAATCATATCTGGCGATTCCGATATGACAGGCCATTTCACAAAGGGACCAAGGACAAGGAAAATGAGTTCAAGGTAAAGTACCATGCCCCTTCCCAAGCTACTGGACCTATGGATTTATTTGTAACATCAACGATACTTGTGTTATTGAAACATCATCTACAGTTGTGTTATTCAACCAAGTGTGGTATAACAAATTCGCCAGAGAAGATGGTAGCTCAGATTTGACTGTTTCACTTCTTGTTTCAATTAAAATAATATGAAAAATATATGGGAGATGGGAAGGTCTTGTTGTATATGGGAATAAGAGAGAAAAAAGTACCCATTTGTTTTTGCAAATAAAAAAATTTTGTGACATATTGAAGGCAGAACTGGAGGCAGCAGAGCAGCCTCCAGAGAAGTTTGTAAGGCAGTTGGGAAAACATTGTTAAGTAGGTAATCTGGGGTATGGATAGGATTGCCACAAGTTCTCTCTCCCTAGAGGAAGGGAGAGGCAGTTTTGACTAAACTGCAGCATAGTGTTCTGTTCCTGTGATATCAAGACTAAAAACTACCTCTGGACTTAGAGATTGTCTCAGAGAAGAGCAATAGTTCCTTCCCTAATATGTAAATGACTTCTGTCCCTACTAATAAAAATGTCACGCTGAAAACTCATCTTGCATTCTTCTGCTGTAATTTTAATTCTGACCCACTAGAAACACATCCTGATGCAGAATATATTCTGGTATTCAGACACACAAAGAGAATTATCCCATAATAACTTTGTTATAAAGTTAGAGGAAAGAACTGTAAGGGTAATAAATTAACTAAATTAAGTCACTATTTTCCTTTAATTAAAGCATAGGGCTTTATTTTAATTGTACAGTTTATATATGTTTTGTGTAAGCGCTATCCTATGTGTTGATTTGTCATTTTACAAACCTCTTGCACAAAGTGTTTAACAGTAGTATATTTGAGTATTCTATCAGCCATGCATTGTGGAATCTCAAACAGGACTTCACAGAGGAGAGCTGGTCACTCTGTGTGATCTGTAAGTTGTTCTGCTTCAGAACTCTCCCTTTTCTCAGATGTCATCTCAGAAAGTCAGTACTAAAATGCTAATTTAGTGTGAGTGACTTTGGGAGATTAGGGGACAACATAGAAGATAGAATAATACCATGTTTAAGAGCAAAAAATCAGCAGAAATTACTGCTTAGGAGTGGGTCCTAGAAAGTAAGGAGAAAAGTGAATGTCATAGGCTTCTGGGATAGACATTTCGGTAGAAATTTGGATGTTAATACTTTTTTTTTTTAATGTACACCACTACTTAAATGAAGGTATTCATAAAGAAAACTGGGAATAATTAAGAATAATACAGAGGCAATTTAGGGAAATAAATTGGTTTTGTGTATTGTAGAGTCTATGGGTGGAGAGGACTACGCTGATCTTGGTGCAGAGTTTACCTGGAATATCTCGTTGGTTTGAAGTGGAAAAACGTGAAGTAGTGAGTATGAGTCTGATGGCAATACATATTGTGGGTTGGTTTACTTCCTTAATCGTATGTTATTTGATGAACTACTTTAAGATTGAGTACCCATATCTAATTTCTTTGAGCAAGTTTTCAAGCTGGCTATGACAAAAGTATTTACGAAGTATTTTGAGTTCTGTGGTTTCTCTTATCTTGAAAAGTATTTTTAAGAACCACCCTTATTCATTGAAACAGTTGAGGAAGAAAAGTTGAGAACAATAATGGGCAGCCAAAGGCAATATTTAATGTCAGCAAATTACTTTCTTAAAACTCACCATGATGTAACATTTAATACTTAGAATATCTATAGCTTAACATATCTTTCAGTATGCTTGAAAAGTAAACATTCTCCAAGTTCCTGTATTATAATAAACGCCATGTGGGTATATTTCTGTGTCTGCCTAGAGCTCTGTTGAAGTTCCCAGTTCTCGGCATGGGCAAGGAAGCATGCCTGGGCAGGGAAGCATGCCTACGCAGAACCTTGTAGGAATAGTGTCTAACGTAGCAATCTGTTAGTGACACATTGTGATTTCTTCTCCTTCCTTGTTGTTATTTTTCTTAGAAAATCCTTAAATACATTTCAAATGTATTTGAAGGAGTGTTCCTCCTATAAAGATCTCTAAAAAATTGGTCAATTGTGAAGCCCAGGACTATATCACCTGTAACTGGTTTCCTTCCTGTCAAAGCCAGTCTTACAATAGTCCCATTAAATATAGGGATACCATTGTACAACTGATTTTTCCCTAAAAGTCTACTGTGTTTTTCTTTTATAATAGCAACAAAATGTCATTCGTTCACCATCTTGATATTCTCCTGTAGAAAACAAAAATGGAATTTTGTAAAAATGAAAAAATTGTGTGACATGAGAAATTTTGTGAGTTGACTCCTACTGACTCCTTACTAGGTTGATATGACCCCTAATATGAAGATCCTCAGTTTACTATCGTGTTACCATTATAGTCACCATTTCCAAAAGTTAACTGTAATAGTTTTTCCTGGGCATGTACTAGATCATGACTCAGATTTGTGCTTGTATGTTTTGGTAAATTATAGCAACTGCAGGCCTGTACTCTTCCCATCGTTTCGCTTTTTGCTTTTCCTGCAGTTCATTCTACCTGTGAGAAAAGCTTCCTCACCCTCTAGAGAGGACAGGCACGTCCCGCTCCAGGACTGCCCTTGACTACAACTTGGTTATCAGCTTACATTCAAACTCCTCATCCATAACGTCTAGTTGTTGACTTCACTTTGGGTGGGGGAACTAGCTCACCCATACTTAAGCTCTGCTCTGTGCCCTTAAGCACGGTGAAGCTCTCCCTGACCTCAAGCCCAATTTAGGTAAAGTTGCCAAGGACAATTTAGCCCTGAATTCCAAGAGTTCCACCACAGGCTGAAGTGTGTGAGTGTTTTGCAGCAAGGGCTGAGTATCTCTCAAGGTCAGATAGTGAATCTACAAGAGAGGGAGGGTTGTTTATTTTGGTCCTTGATTGTGTGATGAAATTAATTGTCTCCGTGCTCAGAATGTACACTCAGAGAGTGTAGCCCAGGTGAGAAGAAGTTTTTCTGCCCCCAATACTCTAGAACATAGAATAACATTGTTTTAACATCTTTTAAGAAATCAGAAATTACCTTTAATATATTTCATCTTTTGACTGAAGATTAAGTATGTTTGTAATGTTCCTCACTCCTCTTTCAGGTGGAAATGAGTCCCCTTGAGAATGCTATTGAAGTCTTAGAAAATAAGAACCAGCAGCTGAGAACACTGATTAGTCAGTGTCAAACTCGACAGATGCAAAATATTAACCCTCTCACGATGTGTCTAAATGGGGTCATTGATGCAGCAGTTAATGGTGGAGTTGCTAGATACCAAGAGGTAAATAATTTATTTTCTGCATATTAAAAATCTGTTATAAGACAGTTTCCTACTGTTTTCTTTCTCTGTACAGATGCAGCTTCTCTGTATGAATTGAGGTCAGAAAGTACTATATCAATAATAGTTTTAAGTATACCTGTATTGCAGTATTGGGTGAGGTGATGTTAAATATGTATCGCTTTATTGAAACAACTGTGTTGCTGCAGATAGTCCCATAGATTTACTCCAGTGATGAGTTGATTCACAATTACCTTGCGTTCTTTAGTGGTTTGCTTGGGGATTTTTAATGAAATAGTTAATTGTGACTATTATAATATATAACCTCGCCCCTCCCCTTCTAGGTCAGGAGCTACTTGTGGCTGACCACCAAATTGACTTTTGTGTGCTGACATTCTAATTTTAAGAGAGAAATATATACATATATATACATAAAATTCTTAACAAGAAATTTATTATCTTGAAGAATCATGTTTTTCTAGATCCTTCTGCTTTCTCTTCTCCAAGTTTTTAAGGAAAGCTATTTTCTGGAAAAATCTAGTAAGATATAATACATATAATTAAGAAATGCCTAACACTGGATTTGTTCCTAAAAGCTGTTCCTCATTATTATGATCTCTGAATCACCTTAGGAGAACCTTAAATGTTTCAGATGCTGTATTTCCATAAAATTCTGTGGAATTTTGAAACTGCAGTAAAAAGAAATGAAGGATTATTTTTTTCCAGCTCAGCTTGATCTTCCTCTGTCTCCTAATTGTCTTATGAAATACTGAGTCTGCTGGTTGTTCCTTTTCCATTGAAAATGTCAAGTTGAATAACATTCTGTCCACTTGTCTCAAAGGCTGCAAGATTTGGTGTTCACTCAACAGTGTTAAATTTGATAAAAACGTGTCTAAATTAAACTACAAGAAATAGAGTCCACTGTATTGTTAGAATCTGTCATCAAAACCGCAATGTTATGAAAATTGGGAGACTAAAGCCAAGCAGTACCATTTTTGATGTTTCCCAGCTGCCTTTAAACAGGAACAAAACTGTTTAGCATTGTAAAGCTCCACGAAGGGAGTCCCTTGAGAAATAGAGTCATGTCAGAGCTATGTCTGGTTTGAATTAGGAATGTCAGAGCCAGCTCGATGTCTCTGCACAGCTTTCCATTCTTCACGAGCATATTAAAGGTTCTAGCTTGCTCCTTTCTTATTGTTGTTCTTAGCTGCAATTCTTGATGTCCTAGACAGTCTTCATCTTTCAACTACCTTCTGTCCTCTCCCTCTCTCTCTTGCTATATAGTGAAATAGGACTTTTCACCAATTTGTGTTGTAAACACCACAACTGCTAGCAATAGTTGTGAGATTTGGTGGGGTTTTCTTCTATTTCACCCCATTCTCTTTGCATGTCCCTTTTTCAGTCTTTATGTCTTCCTGCTGTTTTGCTGCTTCTTATCTTCCACCTTCCTCCTTTTCCTCTCCTCTGTAAATGCTTTTCTCTGCCTGTTTCACTTGCTTTTGCCTTCTGCCTGTACAAAGCTCAAAACTCAGCCAGTCTTGGAGCATGTGGTCTTGAGGTAAGCATACCCACGTCTTTACAGATATCCTCCTTCCCTTCAGGCAACTTCCAAGCTTTAAGAAGTGTTAAAACCCAGCAAATAATGTCCTCTGGCCAGCTGCTGCCTTCTTGATTCTGCCCTCTTTCCTCCTTTTTCCTCCTCTGATGGGATAAAAAACAGTGTTCTAGTTATTCAGCCCTTTGGCCAGTATTGCAGGTGTTAAAGCTATGCTTTCCCTGGTTTCGGTACAGGAACAGATTCCAGGAAAATCCACAGAAGAAATAGTTATTATGCAGCACCTTCATGTCTGCTAAAAAATGGCTGTAGACTGAACCACTGATTTTTTTAAAAAATTTTTCTGAACTGCTGGAAAAAGCATGAAGTGTGTGTTTTGTGCCCACTAACACCTCTCAAACTGCAATTTGTACTACGACTTAGATTTCTTTTAGCTCATTTACATGATTAATTATTGGAAACCACTGGTTCCAATAATGTTACTGGATTTAGTCAAATCGTGATATATTTTTTTCCTGAAGTATTGGTGATTTTTTTTGAAGTTGGATTATTACATCTCTGACTTGTATTACAGATCTGTATAAATCTCAGCCCAAAACCATTGGGACACCACCTGCTTGATATTGAAAGAACATTAAGCTTGTAGCTGAGGTGACAAAAACATCAGCTGGCAGAAGTTTGGGATTTTAGCAAGGATCAGAGGGCTCCTTCTAACAATTTAAACATTAATTCTTATAATTCTACTTATCTGCAGTGAAAGGACCATGTGAATAAATGTTCTTCATTACAGGATCAGCATTTTCTAGATAGGTCTCAGCACTTCTTTGTTATGGGTTGTCACAGCATAAAATTTTGGAACTGAATCAGAGGAAGGGGTATATTTATCTCCAGCTCCACTGCTTCCCGTATTTACAAATGATTCTGCATAGCAAAGATTTTAACAGCTAAAGTTAGATGGAGAACCTTGTAAGAAGTATATGAGGGAAATGCTAAGACAGGTTCAAAAGGAAAACACAGCACAGAGCAGCCACTGTTATCCTCTCAACTCTATGGATAGAAAACCATGTGTACGTATAGGTATGCATACAGACACTTGTTGTGACAAAATGCATTTTTGAGAAGGTCTAGAAATCTCTCAAATGAGCAGCTGGGCATTTTCTTTACAGAATAGTGTCAAGAATTGTTGTAAACTCAATGTAATACCCTTGCAGCTTAGGATAGTTGCCATGTTAAGAGAAATGCAATTGTGAACAAACAGAGGAGTGCTATGTCCAGGCCATAGCTGGCCGGTAAAATGTCTTTGAGGTGCTATAGCTGGTACAATTTGAGCATTGGAGATGGGGTGGAAGGTCAGGTAAGCTCATGAACACACCTGGATGTTGGCCACATGCTCCCGAAGTGAAAAGTGTGGCTTTTTGACATCAATGTTACTGTGAGTTCTTTAAAACGTTATTTATATTAGGAGTGAATAAGAAGATAATGTCACAGCTCTAATACATATAACAGCATACAATTCCACACTGTTCTTAAGATACCTTTATATTTAAGGAGTAATGAAGCTCCTAGTATGAAAACTCCTATGTCACTGTTAATGGGGAAGAGATATTTAGTTCAGGTGACCTGTGTTTGGTTTCAACTCTGATTTGCAGTTTTCCAAATTTGATTCAGGATCTGTCCTGGATATTGAAACCTGGTAAATTCCACTCAACAGTGGCTACATTTTATTTGCCCATAGTCTCCACCAACGCATATGTGAATAGTCAATTATTTAACTTTTATTATCCTCTATTGCAGAAGAAAGGAGCTTTTGTTTCAAAAATATCATCTAGAAACTTTAAAAAAAAAAAAAAAAGTCACGTGTTTTTACTCACTTTATGTTACTTTGTGATTTTATTCTGCTTAGGCATTCTTTGTCAAAGAATACATCTTGAACCATCCAGAGGATGGAGAGAAGATCACACGCTTGAGAGAGCTGATGCTCGAGCAGGTAAAGTGGGGAAAAGACTGACTGGGTGGCTTGCTCAGCTGTTCTAGCTAAAAGTGTCCCAAAATAAAACATAAAATTTCAGAGGTTAATAACTGCCCGGTGGTCTTCAGTATTTTCTGAATTAGATTCAAGTAGACAGTAACTTCCTATACAGGCAGTTTTCTGGGTCATGTTAATATTTTTTCCCTAGTCCTTTTCGTCGTCATCTTAATCACTTCAAACTATTCTAAATCAAAGGTTGAATGAGAGGCAAGTTTTTGTCTTGTGATGCTCATATGCAAATATTTGCACAACATGTTTTACCACTACTGCAGAATAAACATTATCTCATGAAACATTTCATGGCTTCAGCAAATATTTGTATGATGTATTTTACCAATACTACAGAACAAACATTTTCACTACCAGGTTTAGCATAAGAGAAAAAAAACCCCGAAAAATCTTACTATAGTGGAAGATATCTAATAATAATTGCCAAAGTAGGTAGGCAGTAAAATAAACACCAAGTGACTAAACAGGTATGCTATGCATTATATGATTTTTGTATTATTTCTTCATTTATTTATAAGACAACAACCTACCAGCCTCAAATATGAAGTGTCTTCATTTAGAAATGCTGAAAAAAATTACTTTGATCAAATGATCCTACTAAATATTTCAGCTTTTTTAACTGACTTTTACCTATCTTTGTTCTATGCAGCATGTTGAAATTTCAAACTTTATTGCCAGCTTGGGATAAAGAAGTCAGAGTATTGGAATTTGGCAAGATGGAAATTCCATTTTTCATCAGTATTGTGGTACCTTTTGGTCAGACCAGCCGAAGGGCAGATCCTCAGACAGTATAAATCAGAATAGCTTCACCGAGCTCACTCTAATTTTGTTTAGATAATGTATAGTAATTTACATTGCAGTTTTGATTTTTCAAGCTATAGTTAATCTCACTAACCCTTACAATTGAAAACTGGAGTTAATAACTTCCTATGACAAAAACATGAATTCCAAGCGATAGCCGTTAAACGCTGTCTGGCACCTACAGCTGATTAACAGAAAACGCGGAGCGTTCGGAAGGGCTGGGATGTCTGTGTGTGCGGACGGCTGTGCTGCAGTCCTGACCCCGGGGCAGTGATGCTGCGCAGCTGTGTGCCCGCTCGCAGGCTGCCTGAAAACGTCAGCTAGTAGTTCTCATCCAAAGATATTACAGCATAGTGTAGCTATTTTGTTTTTAAATTTGAGTTTATCTGATTCCTCGTGTAACCAATTCAGTATTTTAAGTGCCTGTGACCAAATTTGAGCAAGATGACGGTTTTAGCAATGTTATTCTGAAGGCTGTCAGGCCTTGCTTCAAGAATATACATAAAGCCACCACTTACGGAGGTCTCTGGGGAGTTGGAATAGGATAGGGAACCGTGGACTTCATTGAAAATATATTACAGGGTCTCTGGTGGATGTGGTCATTGCTGTTGTTTCACACTTTTTATACCTGTTGTTGTAGCAAATGGCTTTTATTTAGGGTTTAGAACTGCTCCTTTGTAAAGTTGCCATTTAGCCAGATTTTTCACTACGTTATCCATAGTGGTTTTTATATTAAAGTTGAATTCGCATCGTCCGAATCTTTGGGAAAGTTGAGCAGTAAAATGGGAAGAGGCATAAATCCTCTTTGTGTATTACTGGTTTTGGTCTTAGGCCTTGTTTGATTACAGGTCTGTCAAGGATTTAGATAGATGCTTTTAATACAACATGCATTTTGGTGGATTTTTTTTTTATTAGTATCCTAAATGATGATGAAAGCTTAAGGAAAATGGATCAAAAATGTGTTTTTCCCTAACTTCCTCCTCTCTTCTGCAGGCCCAGATTCTAGAATTTGGCTTGGCAGTGCACGAGAAGGTGGTGCCACAGGACATGAGGCCGTTGCACAAAAAGCTGGTGGATCAGTTCTTTGTGATGAAGTCAAGCTTGGGAATACAGGTACGTGAGCAGGTGCATGGGTAAACCAGGACACTGTTTAGCTGCGATAAGGGTTGTTAAATTTTCCTAAGCAACAAATAGTGACATCTTTTGGTTGTTTGTCCACATTACATCTTGTAGCATTCTTATAGTACCACAAAGCGAAGAGAAAGTTAATAAACTTTCCGTACAGTGCAGAGAAAAATAGTCACGTTTTACTAAAAGGAAAGTATCATCAGTGAAAAGTTAAAATATTTGTCTTACTAATGATGAAGCTGATCCAAAATGCAGATATAACTATTCAAATGACTCTTTGTGTCTTACGAAATGCTTAATGATATTATGTTCCTTTTAATTAATCTTCTTTTAACAACTCGCTAGGAATTTTCTGCCTGTGTACAAGCTAGCCCTGTTCATTTCCCAAATGGAAGTCCTCGTGTATGCCGAAATTCCGTACCTGTTTCTATGAGCCCTGATGGTGCCAGGGTAATACCACGACGCAGGCAAGTTAAAATGCTAGAAATTGATAGATTTTGTTACTTGTGGAAGATGACCCATAAAATACTTCTATTGTGTGCATGCTTCCTCATATGGTCCGCCTGAAGTATCTTCAGTCATGAATAGCTGATATGTATATTCTCTTTCTCTCTCAACTAATAAATCCAAATTAAACTGTGGAGATTAATAAACATGGTGTTTTCACATGAAAAATTATGATTGGCAACTGAAGTTAACCACTTTGTATTTCATTATTCTCATAATAGTCCCTTGAGTTACCCAGCTGTCAATCGGTATTCATCCTCATCACTGTCATCCCAAGCTTCTGCTGAAGTCAGCAATATCACTGGGCAATCAGAAAGCTCCGATGAAGTTTTTAACATGCAGGTACAAATTATTGTCATTCTTCAAACTAAACAGAATCTTTCTTACAAGGCTATTTACTAAATTCATGCTTCTATTATTTCATTCAGAACTCTCAAAGTTATTGCTGATATTTCTTTTAATAAATGAATCTTTAAATGGGCTGTTAACCTCCCTAACTTAGAACAATTTTTTGTGTAACTGTTTCTTCTTCGTTAACTTAAGAGCATGAATTTTTACAAAAGTAATAAGCAGCAATGCACTATGATGCGAAGTCATCTGACCTTACATAGACTTTTCTGTCCAGTTGTCACAGTTGTGATGTAATTATTTTAATATATTAATTACATTTCTACTTATTTGAGATTTTACTACATCTTTGTGTAGTTACATTAATGCTCTTTATGCTGGTTTGCTATTTTGAAATACTGAGAAACTAGTCTAATAAATTACAAGTTCTTTGTTTTAGTGAAAAATGTTATCAATTTTTGTTTTCTAAACCAGTAAGTGTAATGTAACAACAGCATCTCTTCTATACGCAGCCTAGTCCGTCTACCTCAAGCCTGAGTTCTACTCATTCTGCTTCACCTAATGTGACCAGTTCTGCTCCATCCAGTGCCAGAGGTCAGTGCTCATCTCCTGTGGTAAACCATATTAAATTATTCTTGATACGTTATGCAGCTGAATTTCTGCATGATATCACTGGTCAGACATCAAATTTAGCCAGTTGTTTGAGGAATATGAATTATTGGGGACTGAGAATTTCTTTGTCATAAGCATAGAATTGAAATGTCTGAGTTCCATTGCATGAATTTAATCTCTTGACATATTTATATTCTAGCCTCTCCTCTGTTGTCTGACAAACATAAGCATTCCCGAGAAAACTCTTGCTTGTCCCCCAGAGAGAGGCCCTGCAGTGCCATCTACCCTACTCCTTCGGAAACCTCGCAGGTAGGAAGCTTGGTGGGAGTCCTCTGAACACAAGTAGCTAAGAAGATGATAAAGGCACTTGTTGAACTTTGAGCAGATTCACTGTCTGCTCACTGCTGTTAATTTTCAAGGGTTTTTTTTTGTTTTCATAAGCAAATACTCTAAAATATTTTACATGAAAGAGATCTGACTAGGGTACATGGTGCTTGATCACATTTCTGCTTGCTTGGTCTAGGTTTAGATATGTTTTTTGATACTTACTCAAATGCAAAGACTTATCAGATTACACAGCCTGCTTGCGTGAAATAGCAGCGTTTGTTCAATCTAGGGGAGAGGAAAGAAAGAAAAACGGTTATCACAGCAGTTGTCCATGTTGACCTCCCCTTTATTTCTTCTGAAATAGCTAATCCTAGCCACTGTGAGATAATAACCCACTCCATGTGGCGATTCCTATTTTTCAATGTAGTTTCAGAAAGAAAGACATTGTATTACTCCAGAGAAAAGAATGAGTTGTGTTCCTACCTTAAAATTACTGTTACATAGGTCTGTATGAAATTTGTATCTTTTGAGTTATCTGCAATGCAAAATGAGCTTGGTGAGCTGGCCAGTTTTGAATCCTTATTTCATCTTTTCTTCTTAATGGACCTACTTTCCTAAACTGCTTTCCTTTAACACAGTTGCTCTTTTAATCCATGCCATCACACAACGCACCTCTTGCTGAAGCTGAGAGAGATGAGAACATAAGTACAGTGTGAAAGGCCCTCCTCTCAACACTCTCATTTCCACCAGAAATTTTGCCTTTGATAAAAAACAACTTGGTAGTCCAGGATCCTTTATTTTAGAAATTATTTGTTGGTTTCTCATTAGTTGTATTCTTGTCCCTTGCTTCTTCAGTTATTGAATTGGGTCTTGACTTAATTTTTTCCTCTTTTCTGTTTAAGCCCTCATGCTGTTAACCCGAGGGCTTAAGAAGTAATACTGAAGCTTAGCCAGACTGAAGGGCAGTTCTCGGGAACTACTTACTGATATATCTACTGGGCACTTTCTCAGCGGTAGTGGACCAAACCAACATACAGGAAAGACCAGGAGATGTTCTTTAAATAAAGCGGTTTTACAGTTTGCCGCAAAGAAAAAATTATCCCATTTTTGCTCCCAGACTGCAAACTCTTGCTTTGCCAAGTGGAATGCGACTTCTATCCCCCACTCTACCCGAGATTCGATAAGGGAGGCTGAGGAGCTCGTAGGCCCAGTCCCCACTCTCTCTGAGACTCGCCCGGCAGGAAAATCTCCCAATCTGTCTCTACCCTCAGTGTCCCAAGAGAGGGTAAGTAGAAACTTAACTTGCTTGTACAGTGAAGTATGTTTCAAAGGTGAGAAGGTCTGACAGTTTCTTTCTGCCCTCATAACCATAAATGAGGATGTATCTTTCTAGGAAAAGGTGCAATTTCTTTCTCTGGTGCTCTATTCCCTGAGCAGTAAAAATGGACTGTGATCAGAAACAAAATTCTGATTCTCTGCCTTCTGATTAAGAAGGGGAAAAGAAATCCTCAGGACGATTGTAAGGAGATATCTTAGAGGTACCTGCAACTCCCGTTAGAATTTAGATGCTCAAACTGTTCCTTGTCCTTTCTATTTTTATTCTAACACCAGCTAACTTCAACAGTCTTGGTTGGAGCTTCACACTAAGTTAATGACGAAAGGACCACCCGTTTATGAACGTCTTTGTTATGGCTTAATGTATGCAATTTTCACACTAGTTTTTCAACCGGGAAAGATGAGATACACAGGCAAATTCCCACACTTCAAGTCCAAATCAAGTCTTTTGAGGCCATAGCTAACTCATTTAAGGAAGTTTGATGGACTTCATAGAACAAGACCATAGCAGTACTGCATCTGCTTTCCTCATTGAAATTGGTGCTTAAGCTTATCTATGTACAGCTGTTTTCAGTCAACATCCATTTGTGCTTGCTTTTTGATCTCTGGCTGAGCGATTGTACAGTGTCTCTCCAGCTCTTCCCATACTCTGAAGAGGAATGCCTGCTGTCATTGACTGGCCAACAAGCCTCCTTAGTTTTTGCACTATTATTCTTCCTAATGGAGCTTTTTGGGTTTCATATTTTGGCGGGGGGGTTGTGTCTCATTAAACATCCTGCGATCGCTCTTGTTCTTCCATATGGTTTTATATTTCATTATTTTAGTATGTCCTTGTTTCTCTGTATTTCATTCAGCTTTTGTCTCTCTATCTCCTCCAATTTCAGTTGCTTTTTCAGCCTTTGCTCTTTACCTTCACAACAGAAAACAGACTTCAGCGCTTGCCCATGCAGACTCGCTAGGCAGTGAACATTCAATCCAGACCAGGCAGGAACATATCATCACATTTGCTGTCACATTAGAGTACACGTGTAGTTACACCACCTCAGCTGAATGGTAACTCCAGGAAAACAGATATTACCTGATCCGCTATGACTCTAGTACAGCATAGATAGGCAAACCTGGTGTAGCTCCAAGTCTACCAAAGCATTCCCTCTAGGAGATGTTTTAAGTCAAGTTGAATTGACTGGGTATTTCCTGGTCACTTTGTTACATGGAGCTGCAACACGTTAGATCAATGATGATTACTTTTGCAGCTGGGTTTGCCATCTTGTGGAAGCCCAGCATAGTGCCTTGCTGACTCGGCATGGTCCTCTGTGAACACTGGAAGGAGATACAAGAATAGGATTTGATTTGATTTGATTTGGATTTCACTGATTGTCTGATCTTGCTTTAAAAAAATAAAAGGAAAAAGAAAAAGTAAAGTTTATCTGTTCTCATTTCCTTTGGAAAGTACATCTGCATTACTTGGTAGGATTTACTGTATGCTGTTTACATCTGTTATCAAGATAAACTAGTAACCCACGGATTATTTGAATGCTGCCAAAAGAAATAACGAGTGAAATTTTAAAATTGTTTCATAAATGTACTCTGACTTTTTTAAAAAATTGAATATTCAGAAAAGGAAAACAAACACACTTTATGGGTCAGCTCTTATCCACAAGAGAAGAACACTGCTGCCAAAAGAGTCAGGGTTGGAAATAATAAACAATGCTCTTCTAAGATAACAGCCATAACTTGAATATTGTCAAACATTGCACCTTGTTGAGATCCTGATTCTGCAATGAAATTATTGCAAATGCATCCCTGCGCTTGTTTAGTAATCTATTAAGATACCACTTGAGGAATGAGCCTTATTTTGTTTTTTAGGAAGCTGGAAACTGTCAGAACTCAGTACATAATAATCCTCCCTCTGATTTCGGTGTTGTACAGTTTTCAGAAAACTAGTCTACTCCCTATTTGTATACACATATTTTTATTAAGCTATTTATGTTCTTAGGTGATGTTTATCGCTCTACCTCCAAAGTAGGCCTGTGTGGTGGGGATAATAACAAAAAGATATTTGTTTTCTTAAAGGCTACTGAAATACAACAGCAGCTATTCATAAACCATGCTATTCTCAATTTACAGAGAATGCTGTTTAATCATATTGGAGACGGCGCTTTGCCACGAAGTGATTCCAATCTGCCTGGCCCTGACAAAGGTGAGCGGAAATGCTGCACCATACCAGTCTTGGAAGCAATGAAAATATAATTAACCTGTCGTATTCCTGTAGAATGCTAATTCTTTTGAGCGCATACTGTCAACTCCAAGTTTCAAAACATTCTAACTAACTAACTAAATTATGCTAACACTCTAAGTTTCAAAACATTTTGCCAAAAAGGGGGGAACATGGTGTTTGTTTGAACTGAGTGTTGCACTCGGCAGGGTCCAGAAGTTTGCAGGAAGGGGTGGTGGTGCAGCAGGTGGCAGCAGGCTGCCTGTGAGAGCTCTCCTTTCTGCTTCTCAAGGGAGACGTATGGGGTGGTGAGCCCTGGAGATGAACTTCTGGAGACTGGGGCACAGAGAAGCTAAAGAGATGGATAGAGTCCTGAAGTTTGGTACCTGCAAGTCCTCTTTACCAAATATAAGTCACTGTGCTTTTGGTTACACTTTGATGGAAGAGAAAAGATCGATTTGTGGTTTGTTGGTTTTAATTAGAGTAAATGAGAAACCTATGAATTTCCATAGACAAAATACTGCCTTGTATAATTTTGCGCATGGGGAAATTCAATACTGTTGGCACAGTTATTGTGCCACGATTTCATTATGTGCTCCACATCCATAATATGCTCCGTCATTTCATTATGCACTGCCTTTGTGGTACCCTGAATAAAGGATACAGTAAACCAGGTGTATTGAAAATAACTATTTTAAGAATATACTGTAACAAGAACTGACCAGGAATCAGATTTTCATCAATAGGAGCTGATTTTTTAAGTATTTTTGTGTCCAAGTTTTTATGAAAGCTTAAGTGTGGAATTTTTCTCAGGGCTGAAAAACATATAAAATAATTTAACATGGAAATGGCAAAACTTTTCCACTGGCCTATGCAGCCAAGTACATTACAGAATTGTTAAAATAAAGTATTCTCTCCTGGAGACTTTAGCAGTCCAAAGAACTGACTGCTTGGATGACTTAAAAGAAAAAATTGGCTTTTCAAGAGATCAGGCATGTAGAGTACCTAGGTCTGGTGCCAAGTCATTTTTAGGACGAGGGCAAAACCATACTGCTAGGTGACAGCCTACAATAAAAAGCAAACAATGTAATGCATATTTTGACAATAAAAAAAGCAAAATGGTCCTCCAGAAAATAGATTATTCTGTGCACTGTTCTCGGGGTCAACTAATGTGCAATTATACTGTAACAATATTGTTACAGTTATGAAACAAATATTATTTGTACTGCTCTTTTTGTATTAAGTCTGGTATATACTGGTATAGTGGGTATATATATTGCAGTCCTTCTGAGAGCCCTTGGTGTTGCTATAATAGCAATAATTGATACCATCCGTTAGCAACAATACTTTGCTTTTCGCTTCATCTTTGTAAAGGAGCACAGGGTCCTTGCGTGTGGTTCTCTACTCACACCTATGAAACAAGCAGACAAGAAGGAAACTGTAATGGCAAGGCAAGAGGTTTGAGGCTTTGAAGGTGGGGGGGTTTTCTGGTGGGATTTTTGGGGGGGGGGGGGGGGGGGGTTTAAAGCAGGTTTTTTCCACTTTTTTACAGGATGTGTACGAAAAATTGTGGGGTTTAAGTTAGCTTTTGTCCTGTCCATGTTAAATGCCCTGTCTTTCTGTCTATCTGACTTCTTTCCAATATTGGTGGCTCCTTGATAACATAAGATAATCCAGTTCTGTTAGGGAAGCTGTTCCAGGCCTTACGGGATCATTCAATTAAAGTTATGGAACTTGGTAAAGGTAACATAGACAAATACAACTGCCACTTTTATGCACGTCAAGGTGATAGTCAATTTACATGATCAAGCAGAGATCCTTGACCATGGATACGAACAGTGTATATAAATTTTCGCAGTCCACAATATTTTCTTCATTTGATTCCTCCCCCCTCCGCCCTGCCCCCAGACACTTCCATTTCTTCCAATTTTTACTCCCTTCATTTTGTGCTCTTCTTTCCACCTTCTTTCAATTCTGAATTTGTAGCCTATGCAGGCAAAAAAAACTGTGTTAGCATGGAAAGCTTTCTGAGGGAGGTTGATTGGAATTTGGCGAGTTCCTTTCTCTAGTCCCTTCTGTATATAAGATGAGTTAATGGAAACAATTTCTGAATAGTCTGTTCCCCTCTGCCTAGAAACCTCTAAATAGGAGTCTGGTGCAACGATAAACCGATTATAACAGGCTTCAAGCTTATCTCCCTTTGTGGCTGGATTTGCAGTGCACCAGAGTGCTATCTCAGCCGCTGCGGTTGTTGATGGTCCCAACTGCTATACAATCACAAACTGACCTGAGGGCCAGATGCATGCATCAGGCAACCGGGAGATTGACAGCCATTATTTAAGAGCTTTTCAAATGTTGATGTAATCATGAGAGCTTTTCAGGCAACTTGTTGTTTAACGTTTTCACTCTGTGTATGTTTACCCTTATGGATAAAGGCAAGTCAGAGAGCAAGAAGTGTTGATGCCTATGCCAGCTTTTTCATTCTCTTCCAGCTGTAAACACCACCCCCAGCAGCTGGAGCCTGGACAGCGGGAAGGAAGCCAGAAACACATCAGAAAGTGGAAAGCTTATGTCTCCTCCTGTACCACCAAGACCTGCACAGACTGGTGAGTTAATGGGCATTTCAGGCTAAGCTCCAGTAAAAAAATTATCTACTTGAGGGCTTAGATTCTTTCCACTCTGATTAATGTTTAACTTCCTGAGCAGGTTAATGTATTATTTGATTGCTTACAGGGAAGGCCATAGAACTGCCTCCGCAGGTTTTTTCATCTCGTTAGTGTTCTCTGTAGTATTCTGTTTCCAATACTCTGCCCTTTCACTTAATGACTGAGTAGTTTCAGACAGTTCATGCTGGTACTGGGGAGGATGATCAAATTTAATCTTTTGATCTTATGATAATTGGAGGTTAGCAATCAGAAATGATCATTAACCACAAAGAATCTTACTGGCCAGAAAACGCACAGCAATCGTGGAAGTACACGAATTCTGTTACTATAACCAATTTGCCTTTCAAAAGATTAACTTCCATTTAAAGGAAAGGCTGCTTAAGTGATACTATAAATATAATTGTTTTCAAGGGAGTGAAGACCCTTCTTGTGTTTTAGACTTAGGCCTCAAAGTATGTCCAGGCATGTTTACAGTATATTTACAGGTAATTGTTTGATCTAAGTACATTATGTATTGTCTGTTTTCTTATTTGACGTACAAATACATAATAAATTTCTTAATAGAAGAACAAAAAGAGGAAGGGAAAAGTTATTATACTGACTTTTTTTGAATTCTGATATCATTTGGTAGGATATAAACCAATTTATGGTGATATAAAATTTGTCAGAGAAGATGGATGCAGAAATTTCTTATACTTCATTGGTTGTACTGCAAGATAATCCTGAGAACAAAGTAAAATAAAATCTCTAAAACTATTTGCAGCCATCAGGCAAGTACCTAGAGGGAACCAGAGATAATGTTTGTGTATTGAATGATCTCCTATCCACTTAAAAAGATTTCTTACTGAAAATTGTAATGCCAAGAGTGCACTGAAATCTTTCTGACTTACAGCATCACCAGCAAGACACATAGCCTCCGTTTCCCCTTCTCCTGCTGGCAGATCACCAATGAAGGTACTGTCTTATTGCAGTGAACTGACTTTGTGGGACAGGTCGTACGTATTGTGGGGTAGATAGTATATACTTAATATACATTATTTGGGATAGTATTATGTTTTCCTTTTATTATCATATGCCTATACAAAAACCACTCACAATTGTTACGGCTGCTTACTCTTACAACAGCTCTGAAGATTTTCAAAACCGCAGGCAAGAAACCTAATCTTGAGAATCTTTAGCCTCTCAATACTAGACTTCTCACCTACCTGGATAATCAAGCTCACCTGAGTCAGTGGACAGAAGGGAGTGTAAGGATTAAATGTAAGAGGTGCCCAGTGGTCCACCTAGTCCAGAATTTTGTCTCCAACAGTGGCAAGAGGGGAGATGCCAGCTAAGGAGGGGGCGACCCATTACCCTTACTCCTCCAGCATCCAGAGCTGTTGGATTAGAGGGTGTGTTAGAGAGTAATCCCTACTTCAGTCATTTTAATATCCACTTCCTCTGCAGAATGATCCGGGGAGGTTGTGTAAGAAGTTGGAAGTAGTTTGAAGCCTGCCAATAGGAAACAGTAAGCACAGGCTGTGAATAAGCATTGGTTCTTCTCTGACAGTTAAACACCCATAGCAACTGGGGATCCAGGCTAAAGTGAGCAGGTTTCATTTTTATTTCAAGATATTTGAATGTGTCAGTACCCGCATGTTGCACAGCAGCTTATTTGTTGGAAAACTTGACCAGGAAATCTGTCTTCCACAGCACTGGAGGACACAAACAGGCAGCCTGCATATTCCAGGCAAACCCCGCTATTGACAGACTGCACATTAGTCTCGGGATAGCCGCTGCCACCCCATTGAAGCAGAGATAATTCTGCGGTTAGAAGTATGAGGTTCAACAACCTGGCAGGAGAGCAAATGGAAAGGAGCATGACTGGTGCTTCAGGCACTCAGGTTGCAAGGGCAGAGGGAGGCAGCCCTGCTGAAGTGGTCCCTCAGCTGCACAATGCCTAACTAAAGCTGCAGAGGTACACATCTCCTGAGGAGGAGGAAAGTGGCACCCCTAAATGCCTCCTTTCCCTTTGAGGTCCCTAATCACAAGTCTGCAGTCATTCTACCATTTGTCATCCCATGAGCCTGTAACATTCCCGCTTGTGGCTGCACAGTGGTCCGGGATCAACACGGAGCAATTGTGCTGGCCATTAGAGTGCCCCGCAGCTCTATTACCATAGTATAACTTCTGCTGACAGGAGCACTGATCCCAGGTTTCACACTAACTGCTTAGTAGGAGGCTCTTCAGAGCGTTAGGATCTTGTACGCAAGGTGAGCAACTCTTCCTTTTTCCCTGAATGGACTAGGTACTGATGATTCTTAGGGATGTTTGAAGCTTGTCCTAACGTTTCCTTCTAAAGGCCTGGACAGTATTTAAGCATTTCACAGCCAAAGTCTGGATTGCCGCATGGGAGAGGAATGCTGGCCCAGAATAATTCTGAGAGTTGCTGGATCTCACTTCAAGCATCCATGAATTTCCAGACTGTTGTGGTGTCTAGACTGTTACTACTGGTACAATCAGTCTGTACTGCTGTCAGGAAAAAAAGTGCTTACCCCTGCTCAGCTCCTAAATTAAAGCAGGCAGGATTTACACATATTTTTGCTCTTGTTCTGAATGACAAAAGCAAATGTCCTAAATCTTATCTACGGTCACTTAATCCGAGTGTTCTTGGAACTTGAACCAATTACATCATTTATTTGAAAATCTTAACCCTGGACTTTTGCAGGGGTAGGAGTGCAGCTGCAGCCTCCTCACATGCAGAGGAACAGAACCTGAAACAAGTAGTTAAACAGGCTCCTCACAATGCCTGAAATGCCTTCAACGTGTATTGAGCTTTAAATAAAACTTGCTCTGCTCTTCCCTAGCCATATAAAGGGCTCCATTTTTAGCCTTTGATTCCAACTGTTACGTGCTGCCAGAGAAGGCCATCTTAGTACAAAATCCACTGATGTAAATGAAGATTTTTCTTTTTCCATTGCTTTCAGTGCACTGTGGATCCAGTCCTAGACGGATAACTAAAATTATCTCAACAGGATAAAGTCAGTGCAGCCAGCTCTATACACCCCTGCCCCTCTCCTTTTCCTCCCCTCCCCGCCCTTTGTTGCATGGCTCACTCTCACCTCAAGCTGAGCAGCTGAGCGCCAACCGGCCTAACAAGAATCGGGGTGAGAAATTTGTCTTTGATGCGATTTCTCCATCCCTTTTTTAGCCTGTGCTTGAGGCCGTTAAGTCTGGATTGTCTCAGATGGCTCCGGTCAAAATCGGATACGTTGCAAAAAATTTTCAACTCGCGAAGTACGGTCTAACCTTTTACAGTTTCCAGTTGAAGTTGCTTCACCAGAATAGGACTGCTCGATGTTTTTAGGCAGGGCTTTACTGGCCCTGCCTCTTATTCTTTGTCATCGCTGTCGTTGCCACTTGGGCCCTCAGCTCCCCCATCCCTCACCTTCCCCCCCAGAGCTGCGAGGCTGCTGGCGCAGCCGTTTGCAACCTTCGCCCTCCGCCGGACCGTCGTCCCCGGGGCCCGCAGCGACGTTTTGCGCTTCGTGCAAGCGGCACGGCGTGCCCAAGGAACGCCTGGGCCGCAGAGGGGGGGGGAGGAAGGGTGGAGCAACCGCGGTTCCAAAACGCCGTCCGCGGCAGCGATGCCCCACCGCCTGCCTTCTTGCTGCTGCCCCCTGAACGGCAGCAGAGGCTGCGGGCCGAACGGGGCGGGCGCCCGGTGCGCTTCACCTCCGGCGCCGGCGTTGCGACGCGCTCGGGAACGATGCCGCCGCATAAAGGCGCGTCGCGTGACGGCGTGGTAGAACCGCGAGAAGCTTCGGAGGACGAGTTTGAAACGCGAGGGACTGAAGTAGCGGCGGCGACCGGGACGCGAGGCCTGCGCTTTGGCGTTAGAGGGCAGGGCGCCGCTCGGCATGCCCGGCGCGGGGCTGGGCCTTTCGCTTACAGCCGGGAAAATCCAGGGTTCGTTTTAAAGGCTTCCGGATTTTTCCAGGGTATTTTGATAGTAAGGTTAACACTTCAGTACGGTTTCACTTCCACTTGCACGAATCACTGGCACGAGCACTGTTCAAGGTGTACGTAGGCGCTCTCGAAATGAGCTTTTTGTTGGTTTCTCACGGGATCCTAATCAAACAGGGACGCAACTGTCCACGTGTGTTAAGCCCCAGAATCCACGCGCTCATCCCTGTGTGTTTTCAGCCTGGGCGCGGCAGCGCTCTGCCTCGTTTACTCCGGGTGAATTCTTCCTCTGCCCTTTCTTTTGCGCAGGGGTCTGTGCAATCGTTCACGCCGTCTCCGGTGGAGTATCATTCCTCGGGGCTCATATCCAACTCCCCGGCGCTGTCGGGCAGTTACAGCAGCGGCATCTCTTCGCTCAGCCGCTGCAGCACGTCGGAGACGTCGGGCTTCGAAAGCCAAGGCGGCGAACCGCCCGTGACTGTCCCGAGCTACAGCGTTTCCGAGGAGCCTGTGAGAAAAGAAAGCAAAACCCCGCCGCCTTACAGCGTGTACGAGCGGACTTTGAAACGCCCCGTTCCTCTACCTCACAGCCTCTCCATCCCGCCCGCCGCGGACCCGCCAGCCCTGCCGCCCAAGCCGCAGCTGGTCCGGCCAAACAATCTGGAAAACAGCAGCCGGAGGACTGAGCAGGTTCCCCGGCCCAGGCCTCTGCCCCGCAAAGTCTCTCAGCTATGAGAAGCCGCTTTTGTATTTAATCGCAACCAATTCTTTCCCGGTTAAGAAATAATATTTTCTAAAAACGGTGGAACGTGTTTAGTTAGGCACTTTAACGTTTTGCCCACCTTTTCTCTCGAGCAATTACGAAACGCTTATTAATATTACGTTGCACATTTGAAATGAAATTACTAATTTGGGTTGCCAGATATTATAGGAAGCATGACTGAGAGGATTTTTTTTTTTTTTTTTAATTTTCACGGTGGTGAATACTGATAAATGCTTTTATTTGTACTTTATTTTTATTTAAAAAAATTAAATCTAAAACCCTACAGCTCTCATCCGAGTTAGCCGAATGCTTCTTACAAAATGCAGAATATACTGACTGGATCTTTACTACTAGAGATAAATGCACGCTTTCTAACAAAGTAGTCTGTAGACTAGGATGTTTCTGCAAGTAGGCTGAAAGTTGTTTCTCTTATCTGATGAACAGGTTGGTCATTTCAAATGTCTGTGGAAAAACTGAGATATAATGCAAGTTATACTGCAGAGAACTGTTGTAAGAATGTGGTTTGGAATCTTTGAAACCCACGCTTGGTTTATGTTATTTTTAAGATGGAAAAATACCTGCATTTCATTCAGCGTACAGCACCGTTCTGGTGAATCTTGATAAGGTTTTGTGCCATTAGTGTATTGTTGTACCTGACGCATCCTTTTCTTTTTGAGGTGCGATTTACTTTTATTCTTCCAGTTAGTGGTTTTTTTGTTGTTCTGGTTTTGTTTTTTAAAATGCTAGCAGTTTGCTAGTGGAGGCTCTCTGCTATTTTTGAAAGTTCACCCTAAAATACAATCTGTGTATGAAATAGGTACAAATAAATTGTTCCTTTAACTTGTGTACAAGAATCAGTACTGACTAGTACCGAGGCAATACACTCAATGAACACATTTTTTAAAGTACAAATTACTGGTTATCGATCAATAAATTTCAAAAGCTTAATTGCAAAGGTCATTAGTAATTCTGTAAAAACCTAGCAAAAATTCCGAACAGCTCTTTGGATGTGTACGTACCAGTGGAGTCAGGTTTTGGATTTGCTTTTTAGCTTGAGTTCATCACCATCGTCTTTATTGCAGAGGAATGGTGTTTGGCCTTAGGTTGTATTTTAGTGACTGGCATCTGAAGAGCTCTGGAAAGCTAATGCCAAGCCGTAGGAATGTGGAGGGGAAAGAAAAAAAAAAGAAAAAAAAAAAAAAAGCACCTTCTGTATGTATTTTTTGTATCCTCTTTCTTTTACTGACTGTTTAACATGTGCTTGGGAAACAGATGTGTGAACTGCATTTTAAATCATGCTGTTAAAAATATTCTCCCTCTTTTGTTGGGAAGCTTATGTTCATTTTAGCTGTGTTTTATTTGTCGATAGTTTAACTGGAAGAAAGTGACCACTTTTTATATTCTCTCAATTAAACCTTCAGCAGTTACAAGCTGTTGATGGTAGTTATAGAGGTTTTCTATAATAAATGTTCAAGTATTTTTGTACATAATTGGTAAATTTTAATAAGGAGTGTACCATTATGTGAAAAAGAAGCAAACAGTTGTGTATGCAGTAAGATTGTTATAATTATGCCAAATACTTTATGTATGGAAAAAAGAATATTTGTAAATATGTGCTTTTAACAATAATTCTGCCATATTGACTTTACAATTTTGAATGTCAGAAAAAATTAATATATGTTAAAATATTTATGTTTTAGTGAAAGTATTCATAACTTGAAAAGGAACATGAATTTTAGCTTTGTATCTTGCTGCTTTCCAAGTCTGAAGTTCCTTGAACTAGCTCTTGCTTTCTACTATAACATTTTTGTGTCTGTAACCACATCATAAAAGGTGTAGAAGGCTACGTATTTATGCTGATATAAAGAAGTAATGCCTGAGATTTAAATAAGGTGTCACAAGTAAGATAACAAAGCTACTTTGATTTTTTTTTTTTTTGACCCCTGTGTAGTTTAATAGGTTTTGTTGACTAGTGCTTGAGCACAGTATGAATCAGTGTTACTAGCTCCTGAAGCCATTTTTTTTTTTTATTTCTGGCAGTGAGCAGAGTGGATGACTTTATCATTTGCGTGCATTACTGAAGTCAGCTTTGCAGCAAAACATTTCACAAAGTTTCTGTTTACCTAGACACTCATATTGGTTGCTGCATAATGTTAATATGGAGTAAAAGGACTTGATTAATCTTTACAGTACAACTTGTTTTCTACAGAATGAGAGATTATAATTCAGTTTGTCACGGAATTAAAGTTCTGACTCCTTGTCTTGCTAAATCCAGTTTTCTTTCTGTTAAAAGTCTCCTGATGGATCTAGTTTTCTCCCTATTTGGATCCGTAATTGCTTTGTGAGACAATGTGGAGAGTATTGACCTGCTCTTCTGAACAAGTGAAGAATGTAAAATTTACTAGGAGAGTTCACTGTAAATTAACCTGCATGAGCACTCTGTTTTTATAACCATGACATCAGGAATACTCTGAACGATAGCAGACGGTGTAAAATTGACAGAGTACTCTAAAACCGAGCTGACACATTTTCTGCTTAGCCAGTTTTGACAAATTGATTCTGTAGATCAGCTTTTCAACCTGATTTCCTATAAAAAATGTAGTATGAAATTTTGTTATGTATGTTGCAACACCCGACGCTTGAAAACCTAATGTAAATAAAGGTCTCGTTTGAATTTTATGTATTACTCATAAATGTAGTTTTATCGCTTTCTGGATGACAGTGAGTAATTCAGAAGCTCGTATAGGAGGACCTATGAGAAGAAGTTGTTGTTACTACTCGCTAGCTTGAACGTTAGCCAACGTATGTGTAACGGGTAAGATGATCTTGTATTTAAACACTGCATTTGAGATGCTGGTACCCCTGGGGTGCTGCAGAAGCAACTGCAAACTGGGCTGGCTGGCTTTGAAATGATGCAATTCAGACTGGTTCTTATGATGGGCTAATACCTCTGTGGTGTGAGTGAACTCGACTATGATGATGTCTCAAGTCAGATCATAGCCCATAGCCTGTGTCCTGGAAGAAGCACAAAGCTGAAGTTACCCCTTGATAGGAAAGGTTTCAGGGTAGTGCAGGTATGGCCCCGTTCAGATGGAACAGGGTGTAGCTACGTGTAAATCTTCTGTATGGAAGTGGCACCTCGCCCTCCCGCCTGACCGTTCTTGCTCACGGATTGTCCAACAGTGTCTGCAAAAAGCACAGTGACTGAGCAAAAAGGTACCAGTAGGCAGGAGCTGATGATGCCTGAGGTATAAATGATGAAAAGCATCTTGTTTTGAGCGTAACCATAGTCAGCGAGGCATGTAGCAGCATTGTATCAGTAACCCCAGGCGCTGACAGACGCAGCTCTTTGCTCCAGAGCTCTGTCGGTAGCCGGGTTCTCCCACAACACTCTGATGATCCAGGTAGAGCCTTGACGTACGCTCGCCAAAGGGCAAAGCCGCATCTGCTGGGACAGCGTGAAAGGATGGTCACCGCAGGAGCCCTTGAGATTCTGACCTTGAACCAGATTCTGCAGGAGAAAGCCCTTTCCATATTCATTGAATTTGTCTTTTATCTGCTCCTTGTCATTTTAATTCAGCTTTTGACATATATTTCATATAAGGAACTAGGATGATTAGTTACTCTGGATAACATTAACAAAAAAATCTTGCGATTAAATGGCTAAAACATGCAAGCCTTAGGAATATAAAAGGTTTAGAGCTGCATACCTCACGTGTGCACAAAGCGTCAGGATGGAGTGACTCTTCCTGGGTGGTAAAATAAGGCTGCTGAAGAAAGAACATTAAATATTTTAAAAAATTGGATTGTTCAGTAAGGAGCTCGGTGTGCTTGTAATGACAGGCTGGTGGCTTTGCAGACTGCAGTGGGGACAGAGCCTATGGCACGAGCCTCCCAGGCACGGCTGGGCAAACTTACCCAGGTTAGAACTTGTGTTAAGGATACAGTTCATAGCTCCTCTCTAGCTGACTGATGCTGGGGCTGTATTTATTTCAGGAAGACTGTGTTAGAACAAAGGAAAAGAAGGTGAACAGTTGAAAAAGGAGAAAAAAAAAAGGGGGGGGCAAATAAAACTTAGGCAAAACCCTTGACGGCTAGATAATTAATCCAAGTATGTTTTCACCCAGCCAGGAAAAATAATAGTGAGAGAAATTGAAATGTTAGCTGAAATTGAAGCATCAAATACATTTCTTCAAGCTATTGTAGCGTAATTGTATACTGGCTTAACTCCTGATTGAGCTGAAGGGGGCAGAAGGGAAGCTGGATAGCCCTGACAAAACACAGTTGGGGTTTTTGTTGTTTTGTTTTGTTGTTTTTTTTTCCAGAGGCTTTAGGTGAGGTTTTTTTTCTTTTGCTATGGCTTACCAGAGGACAGAGAAGGCTGACTGCCGTAAACTGCAAGGGCAAAGAGTTTCTAAATTGCAAAGCCCTGCAAGATCTTAAAATATTTCCCTGGCTTTGCTAAACAGTTCTTTTCTTACCCCATTGTACATAATTGGTAGTGTATTTTGCAATGAACATCTCGGTATTTTAGGGAGCGAATCCATGTCCAAATTTCATAGGAAATAGCTGCTCTGATAGCTCATAAGCTGCTGAAATTTTGGTTATACATTTCAATATGTTTTACATCATTGATTTGCTTCTGGTATTAGATCCACTAGTGTATTTCAATTTGTTCCATTTCCTTAGAAATTATTTTGCAGAGGCATTCTCTGCATTACATTCTTGCTTATTTGTGACAGACTGCTATCGCTGTTCTTTTTCCTTGACCTCACTGACTTCCCTTGAAGTGTTTCCTCTCGCTTTTCAAAAGAAAGGTCGTCAGCGAGGAGCTGCTTCAACCTTTCCCGTGGGGAATATTTCAGAAGCGCAGCCCAAAGGGACGCAGCACAGGCACGCGTCCGCTCCCAGGGGAGGATCACAAGGGCCTTCAGCACAAAAGCTGGGGGGGGGGGAGTTTACCTGTAGAGCACCTGCAGGAGTTTGTGTTCACGGACCTAGCGACAGCTCAAGGACAGGGACTAAACTAATTTACTAAAACCAGGAGGTGGGGTGTAGGTAATGTCCTGCAGGGACTAAGCTTTGATTAGGGTGAAACTCAGTCCCCTCGCACCCTGTAAATGGAAACCTTTTGCCTTGTTTCCTGATTTTCTTCTCACAGAAAAAATAATGCCAGGTAGATACACTTTTTTTTTTTTTTTTTTTTTTTTTTTTAAAGAGGGTTGCTGAGCATGGGATAAGGGGAGACAAACCACTGCTGTACAGGGAGCAAAGAAATGCTGGATCTACGCTTTAAGCCAAAGATGACTTGAGACCATTGCTCTGAGTCTTTGGGCCGGCTGCTATTCAAGGGACATACCTTGTGCAATGATTTGTCCTTATACGCTGAATAGGCTATGGTAGAGCCAAAGCAAAGAGCTCTGTAGAGCCAGCTGCCCGTGCTCTTTGAACTCCCGTGCCAGTCTCATTTTTGCCATCTGTTGGAAGAGGAGGGCTTGCTGCAGGTGTGCCGTCTGGAGCAGAGTCTGCTGCAGCCTAACCACTGTGCTTGGTTTTGAGACATTCAAGTTGACCTTTGTAAATACGGTGCCACGGTAAATCCAAGGATGTGATACAACACCCAGTAAAATGAATGCAAAGGTTCATGTCGACGTTTTTAGAAACTGGCATGTGTCCAAGAGGAGTTGGGTGAAAGCAGCTGGTACGCAATGAATTTAGTCCCACCTGAAGAAAATAAAACAGTCTAACACTGACCACAATACACTTTACAATGAACAAAATACATCAATAAACTTTTTTTCAGCTAGTGCATTAGGAGATGAAGCAACAAATATTACCGTGCTGCGCTCTTCTCAGGCCATTAAGTGCAGCAAAGGAAGATTGTGCACGCTGGACAGAGGCTTTTTATGTTGCCAAGGAGAGTTTTCCTGTATCTGCAGTCCCTCCTCCGAGTTCTGTCTCCGAACTGAAGTGCATCCTGTCAATACCCCTAAAGCTATAATTCAGTGGAGTTTTTATAGCTGTGAAACCTGAGCTGCATGATGATAAGCAAGCAAAATCAAAGCAAGTCGTAACCTGCTACTTTGAACATGCAGACAGGGCCTATAGGGGAGCAAGCGGCAAGGAAGAAAATTGTTTTTCAGGTCATAAAGATCTGTTTTGACTTCTGGAATATTTGCAACTTTTTGAGAAGTGCTGGATTTTTACCATGTACTTTACTGGGTTTTCCCCCCTGTGTGAGATAATGCTGGTGAGTGGTTTTCTCTAGTGTCCATGTAGGTTTGAATTATGTTGTTGTTCTACCTAGAGAGGATGGATTTTGTTGGGGTTTTTTCTCAATCCTGTGCAGAGAAAGGGTAGGACAGAAGAAAGAAGAAGAGAGAAAAGATTGTGGTCAGTGCTATGTGATCTATTAGTCATGTTCAGAGAAGTTCTCTAGCTAGCCCTTGATCCCAAGCCTTCAAAGGGTAAAGATCAGTTCTAAATTGTGAATTTACTGCTTGTTTGAATGTAGATTAAAAATAGCTTCCCAATCCTAGAAAAGAGCCAACAGCGCTCCAGGGAGCAGATTGTGTTTATGAATGACGCCAAGCCCATGAGCACCTCCAACGTTTGCTGTAATACCCCAGAAGTACCTGAATGGGAAAGGATAGCCACGGAGAGACAGAGGTTCACACCTTGTTCTTTAAGAGTTGTATTTAATTCCTGCTCCTCTTCCCCCCCCATGCCCAAATCTGCCTGGCTGAAGGCACAAAGAATCATTTCACAGAATCACAGAATGGTTGGGGCTGGCAGGAACCTCTGGAGGTCATCTGGTCCAACCCCCCTGCTCAAGCAGGGCCACCTAGAGCCGGTTGCCAGGGACCGTGTCCAGACGGCTCTTGGGTATCTCCAAGGATGGAGACTCCACAGCCTCCCTGGGCGGCCTGCGCCAGTGCTCGGTCACCCTCACAGCGAAAAAGCAGTTCCTGATGTTCAGAGGGAACCTCCTGGGTTTCAGTTTGCGCCCACTGCCTCCGGGCCTGTCACTGGGCACCGCTGAAAAGAGCCTGGCTCTGTCTTCTTTGCACCCTCCCTTCAGGTATTTACAAACTTTGATGAGACTCACCCCGAGCCTTCTCTTCTCCAGGCTGAACAGTCCCGGCTCTCTCAGCCTTTCCTCATAGGAGAGATGCTCCAGTCCCTTCATCATCTTCACGACCCTTCATTGAACTGTCTCCGGTATGTCCATGTCTCTCTCGTACTGATTTCTCCATGAAAAACATGTCTTGTAATCACAAAATGGATTGGACAGAAAAAGTACCACCTCGGCAACAGTTTTCTTTTTCAGAGCGAATCCCACCAGGCGTACCTGTGCCGGCCGGACCCGCTGATCTTACTGGAGGCTACGTGGCTGGCGTGGGTGAGGGGAGAGGAGTTTGCAGGGAGAAGGAGCTGACACGGGGGGAAAGCAGGGCTTCCAGAGCCACTCGAACGGACCTGGGTTCGGCAGGGTCCCTCACAGCTCCGGCGGAGCAGCAGGGGTGCCAGGAGGAGTTCCCCAGCCCGGCCGCTCGCTGCTGGCCCCTCACCACGCGCACGCAAGGACAAAAAAATGGGCGAGCTCCGTCTTGCTGTGGAAAGTGTGCTTCTTCTGCACGTGCCCCCGACACGGTGAAGCGGGGACACGGCTGTGCACCACGGCACGCTGCCCTCTCTCACGCGGTGTCCTTGCTGCTGCAGCAGTGATGTGCTTGCGGTATGTTGAGTATCACAGCTAGCTGTCACGGCGTTACACACAGTTGTTTTACCTGCAATGAGCTGCAGCACTGTAAAGAACACAGTTAAAATGTCAAATCGTAAAACAAAATTGCTATTTATCGTTCTCACCAACTCTACGCTTATTTAGCGTGAGAACGGGGAAACTTAGCGGATTTTGCAAATTCTCTTAGTGAGCCTTTCCTGGTTCGGTGCTATTTTTATTGAAGACGTCACCAGCCCATCTTGCAAGTGAAGCTTTCAGCAGTTGTGTTAGATGAAACCAGGCACAGCTTGAATGACAGGTCTTCGATACTGTGTTGGCTCATTAGAGAGATTTGTATTCCATGCTGAGCTGAAGGAAAGGGAGTGACCTGGGAGACTCCGAGCAGGCACTAAACTACGGAAGCAGCAGCAGAAACGACAGCAGATGGCAGGGTCAGCTCGTTAACTGCATTTATCTAATTGAAGGCTTCCCATATATTGTCAGGTAACAATAAAAAAAATCATTTGTCAGAAATTCTACCTGGTCATAACTGGTCATCATTAATAAATCTGTTCCAGAACAGGCTGCCAAAATCTCGGCTATGGTCGCGTAATTCAAACTAATTAGCAAACGATGATTGCCGAGACGAGTTGCTTTGGTTGGGTGACGAAAGGAACCAAAGCTGTGGCTGCTGTTGGCAGAACGGAAAGCTGTTTTGTGAAGGTTTGCTGGGCTGACAAAACATCTGGCTAGTTTGCTGATTTGGTCTCTCCCTGATAATTTGTGTGTTGTGGAACACAGGGCTGTAACACTTTTTTCTAGAAACACTTGTTATACATAAATTAATAAATACTGCAGCTAGATTAACCTGAATTTGCTCTGGAAACCACAGGTTTGTCCCTGATTTCTACGTTGGTCTCTAAAGAAAAAGGCAATAGACAGGAGTGTACTTCCCAAAATAAAAAAGATACTTCGTTTAAACCATATTGTGAATTTATTGTTGACAGAATATTGACAAATTTCAAACAAGTTAACCTTATACGGACTTAGCCGTGCCGCACTCCTGAAGGAACATGCGCTCCCCCAGCAGGCTAGCTTTGCCTGGCTCCCCGTCTTTATTTTGAGGGGCCAGTTTAAAACTGGTGCTCTGAAATGTGTGCGAGTGCTTGCAGTGAGGCAGAATCTCACGGGCAAGAAAGCATCGTGCCACGCTGTCCTTGTACAACATATTTAGCAGCGCTAAAAGTAAGTGAATTGATAACAACAGCGAATGACAGTTTTAATCTCACTGCTGAATCCTCAGTCTGGCTGTGGTGCAGTCAGCAGCACTTTGCAAAGGTACAGTTGGTTTTGTTTTTATCTGGAGCAAACTGCTGTGGCTCCTCCTCAGATCTTCTGTAGGGGTCTTATTCTGTGCATCCTACCTGGAAAGCAACATACTGACAAGGTCAGACAGCAGTCATGGGAAGAACGAGTGATCTGCCTTCCCTGCTTTGCCTGCATTTGAGTAAGTGCCTATTAAATGATGCTTCTGCACAGCACAGTCAGAATAGCCCAACGCAAGCAAGAGGGCAGGCTCCCCTCCTTTAGCATGCTTTCCAGTGGGCAGAGCCAGAAAATAGGTGAATAAACAACGGATCAGAACAACTGAAATCTTGACTCCACAGGGGAGGCTGGTCCTAGGTGATGAGGTTAGTAAGTTGCACAGGTTGCTGTATGAGTTCTCAGCGCCCAAAGAAAAATGTTGCAGGTAATATTCAGGTCAAAAAGATGTTGACTTCTTCAAAAGGGATATGTTTTTGCACAAACAGGTTGTGAAGCGACTCTAGTTTCTGATTTTTAATAAATGTGTTTGGAATAAATAGCAGAGACTGGTGGTGGATAATGAAGGTGTTAAGAGCATGTGTTGAAGAATGGTTTATTATTATTTTAGTGACCTTGTAAAATTATTTACGCAAAAACAGTTTTCCAGTGCTTCTATTCTCACTTTTTGCATTGGTTTGTCTCTTCAGACTAAAGATTGTTTTAAATTTAGTGGATTATTAATAACAGATTTTTTTGTAGGCTTATGCACTATGCGTTGGAAATAGCCACTCATTTCTGTGCATAATTGGAATTCTTCCTACAATTGTAACAAAAGTATTTAAACTTCAAGACTGGCTCACTAAAATATTTTTGCTTCAGGCAGATTGCAACCTACATCGTTTTTTTAAGTTCCTTCCTCTAAGATCATTGTATCTAATAGGAGTATGAAAAATGTATATATAATCTAGTACATACTCAGGGTGAAAGTGGAAGCTCTTTAAACCATTTACAATCAAATAGTTCAGAGGCAATCATCTTCAATAGACTAATCTTGAAATGTGCTGATGTGGTGGAGAATTGAAGCATAAAATTGCAATTACTACGTAGTTGTGTTTTATTTCTGTAATGTGTTTTGAAATCAAGTGATGCTACACATTAGAACTTCAAAAATTCTGATATACAGCATGCACTTAATAAAAATGCAAAATAAAAGAATTCATATTCTTTCTAAGCTGCCAGAAATAAATCATAGCAATGTGGTATGTTACATTCTGCATTTTTTTGTGTCTTTGGACAAAACCTGTCAAATGTAAAACCTGAAGTAAATTGAGACATCTAAAAGCACAGTTACTGTACTAAATTCTCCAGATTCAATAATTACCAATGAAGTATTACACACAACATTACTGGAAAAACATGTTTTATGCCACTAAATGATTATCAGAGTAACTTTTTGAAAACAAAATTTTGGATTACAGTGTCATCTGGATGCTGTTCCACATATTTCAGAGTACTTATTCCCAATTTGCAAGAGCTAAATAAATAACAGAAATAGTGTTCCCTTTACCTTGCCAGTCCTGTATTCAGAAAACTGTTCATCTTCCCATGCTGATTTCACACCAAATAACATATAAAGGGATGAAAAAGCCCATTCCAAACAAACACCCCCTGCAACCTTCAAACCCATATACCCTGATCCTTAACAAAGAGAAAAAATGTTTTAGAATTATTACCTTTATTTTATATTTTGTCCTCACACACACACAATTTGCCCTGGCAGAGCTGATGGCTTATGTCCTAATGAGTCCCCTAATCAAAGTTGTAGTGGGGCTCAGTGCATATGATTTACAGTGCTCCCCAGAAAGTACAGGAATTTTGACCTGGTGTTTGATCTTAGTTTGTGCTATAATCTCCGTGCATTGTATGAAAGTCTGCTTTGTAACGGATAGAAAACAACTGTGTTTTGCCTCACTTTTCACCCAAAAGACGTATAAAGAAGTTTTGCTATCATTATACTAACTGCACAAAATATTCATGATACTTTGACAAAACTGGACTAGTATTCATGAAAGATATGTTATTTGGTATTTTTCCAGGCTTTTGACTTGCTCAGTGTTTGCAAATTAGTTTAAGTCATAATAGATGCACTGTTCTTTATTAAGAATAAGTATTTTGCTGTATGTGAAAGGCTTGAAAGTTCACTTTTAATGTTTCAGAGGTTGGTTTTTTTTCCCCTTCATTCTAAAATCCTAGGTCTCAGGCACCTGAAAAAAAGTGAAATCATTAATTCTTAATGCAAACTACCTCTTTCCTTTTAGGAGAAATAGTTTGTGCTATGGCTTAGTTACAAAACTGGTCAGTCATCCAGATCTGATTGAAAACAAAGATTTAACAAGTAGATTCAGTGGAGTTACTTTGGATTTACAGCAATGTAACTTGGAACAGAACAGAGTCTAACCTGGAGGGAGCTATTGAATTTAACTGAATAGATACAATACATTGAATGCAATACATTCAAAGGGATGTACGTATCCAATGGACCCCTGTTGTAGGCAGTCATCCAAAATCTTCAAATACGAGATCCAAAAGGACAAGGCCTGACCTCACACACTCTTCTTTGCTGATACTTAAAAGTCTGTATGAACACATATCTTTGCGTTTAGCATTCTCTAGGTTTGCAAACTGCCATGACCAAGGCATGCCTATATCATACCTGTGCTGATGGCCTTCCTCCTAGGATGGAAGACACCAACAAAATATGACCAGAAGAGGCCGCACCTCCTCTTTCACCCCGTAGTCCCATGGTTAAAGCCCTCAGACGATATGTGGCTGATCCATATGTAGTTTCCAGGTAAATCTTTCACCCCTGTGAAGACTACCACAATGTGGTTGTGGTTGTGGATGTGGAGACCATGCCACAGCTTGGGGTAAACCTGCAGTAAACTGGTAGTTCCCTCCCAAATTTTATTTTAAATATTATGTAAAATTAATTATGTTAATGTTAGTGTGCATATATTAATGTTATATGTAATATACTTTAATTAAGGTAAATATGAGTTGTCGAGCCTGGGACCCAGGTTCCCAAATTAAACCCAGGCGAATGTCAAGCCCACCAGAACGAAGAGGTGTATTTGTTCTTTCTTGCTGCGTATCTTGTTCTGTCTCAATAGTTAGTTGTACGTGTGGTGTGTTAGTTGCTCTCCACTGGAAAATACTCTGCAGCGCTCTGTCATCTACAGCCTCCCCAGCACAGGAAAGCGCTCTCCTTAAAAGTCTACCAGCCCAGGGTAAAGCTCTCCCAGTTTGGGTGACATAATCAGTAATTTGCTGTATTGTCAAACACAGCGTGACTCCATTCATGCGCTTCTCCATTCAACTGCGATTACGTACCTGCCTCCAGCCTGCCTAGCTAATTTCATTTTTCATTTAATAGTCGCCTGCTGAAGCCGAGTCAGAGAGCAGCTCTCAGAACTTGTTTAGCTCCCTGGGTAAACATTCTGGTGAATAAGACATCGCATATATCACCAGCAGTGGTAATGTACCACAGCTCATAGCTCTTTAGAAGAGCTAATGCAGATGCCGGTCCTCAGCGCAGGGTTTGGGACAGCACTTGGGACTCTTTCACCGGAGTACGCCGAGGTACGCGAGCCTTGGCAATGGTGGAGCTCCGACCACAGCTGTCCTTGCAGTTTTATTACTGACTAAGGAAACCAGGTAGCTTTGGGTGGCCACCCTGAGGACCGGCTGTCCCTGGGTGCTTCCCTCAGGGCAGTGCATTCCCCGGGGTGGGAAGGACACGGGGAAGGGCAGAAACGTAAAGGCTAGGTACTCATAGTTGTCATTAGAGCTAGCCCTATGTGTATAAGCCCAGTGTATCTTACACCGTTTGTTTCCCTGCAAGGGATATATATTCTTTTATTGCTGAAGAATTCGCCTGGCCATAACTGAACGCATTTTTACACAATTTTCTAAGATGCTTATCAGCAGACATTTTATTCAGATGATAATCTTTTGATCTTGAAGTTCCAAATTATTTTTTGCTAAGCCTTAAAAGTTTCATTGTGTACAAACTTTCCTGGAGGTCTGAGAAGAGCTTTGAGGGAGAAAATGAGTCCTATAAGCTTATCTGTGAACGTACAAATACAAGCAAATTAAAAACGTGACTGTTTTTAAGTGAATGCTATCAGTGAGGATCATTTTAATGAGAGACCCAAAAACCTGAAGTGTAATGCCTTCATTTGTCCAGGCAAGAGGATATATGCATATGTGTAACTGAAGTGTGGGAAAAGCTTTAGAATCATTTCCATTGATTTCCCTAATTTCTACCACTAAATTTCATATTTTTAGCTCCTGACGAGGCTTCTTGTTGGGAGATTCAGCTTCGGTGGCTCATGTAGGAATGTAAGGATTAGAGCCTGAACAAATGAGTTTAGAAAACGCTTAAAAATAATCAAATATGCAATGAAACAGAGGCCCTTTCTCAGTATTGAAAGAAAAATCTTGCATCATGTCTTAAGTGGCTTCAAGGTCAAGTGATGGGAACTGATGTAGTAATAGATGGCTGCATTAGATTTGACTAATTTATGTGCCCTTGGAACCTACGCACAGTGTGTATTACTGGTGAGTTTATGAAAGAATGCAGTTCAGTATGGAGGTGTGAGCAGCAGCCAGAGAGCGCAAAGTGAGCCAAGGTCTTAACTCCATCGTGTCTCCTCTGCCCATTACTGCCTTCTAGCACAGGCAGGGTTGGCACAAAAGGGTTTGGAAGAGATCCAAACCCACTCAGTTAGCCATATAACCATTGGTATCTCAGGTACCCCCATCTAAACTCACTAACCTTCAGAATGAGTGTTTTACAAAAATGGTCCCTAAGGGCTCAAAGTTTCATTCCAAAGAACGTACGATCTGCCTCAGAGGTAAGAGTTTAGGCTGTAAAGTTGAGAATTGCCTCCTACAAAGTACCACAGCATGAATTTTACAGGAGCAGGTGGTTCAGTGCCTGAACTGTATGCCAGCCTGATCAGGTTTTGGAAACTACTCGTTTTCTCTGCAGCCCTTCAGGTCTAGCAGGGAATTTTAGAATATGCACTGAGCACTCTGAATGAAGTAGGAGCTGTAGAAATTGCAGGAGTAAGTCACCGTTTTCTTTTACATCTCAGCAACAGCAGTCAGTGTCTCTCTTGTACGTGGCGGCAGACAGCACATTCAATCTGGGATGTATGGATCAGCCCTAGCAACTCCCGAGCTCCAGAAACTGAAACCGAAAGGTGAGCAGGAAAATGGGTTCAAGCTCTTCTGCTTCCCAACAGACTTCGCTAACTACATGGTGCTTGTACACTAAATGCTGCTATTTTAAAAGAAGTAGCCATATTTAGATGTTTTGAGAATCCTGATCCTTTGGGATATGTGTAAATCATATGCTGATAATTCATATCAGGTTTAAAAGCCTGCTCTGTTCAGTGCCTTAATTTAGGTACGTGCAACCGTAGCTGTACGCTTGCAGCAAAGCAGGGTTTCACAGAGAACTTGCAGGTCAAATGAGGAATTATCCACAAGGTTATACAACAGCTGAGCAGTAGGGTTGGGACCATAAGTCTGGATTTAAGTGTCTCAATTCTGCATCTGATGCCTTAGTCCTTTATTGGCTCTAATTTCATGTGTTTGGAAGGGATTTTTCCCATGGGAGGGTTAGAAATGCAGCTCTAAAAGAATGCAGCTAGCTGTTCTTTGAAGACTTTGGATTCAGAAGGTGCTGAAGTAATTTGAAAAACATTTTAACTCAGCCCAGGCTATACAATTAGAAGCAAAAATTGATTCAGCAAACAAGATGTGTTCAGAACATGGTGACCTGACAACCTGTAATAAGGCCCCCAAAATACATACTAGAGGCAAACGGAGATGTCAATTGCTCGTAACAATGACACCCACTGTTCTCCTGTAACATTGTGTCCCATACTTGTTTCAAATATATTAGTAAACAATGTATTATGTTTTCTAAATTAACAATAAACAGAAAAAAAAATAAATGGAAGTTCCGCGTAGCATTAGGAAAGAAAACCTTTTAAGACTGATTTGATGCTGCCGCTGCCAGTGCCACGCTGCTGACTAGGAATTAATTATAACTGCCCCTCCAGCCTTGTGTTTGCTCGCAGGAAGGTTTTGATTAACCGGCGTTGTGCTGTTGTGACTGTCCGTGGCTGGCAATGCTGCCGCTGCTCGTGCAGAAGACAATGATATCGCATATGCCGCTGCTGACTGAGGTGGGGGGGGGTGAATCGGACACGGGAGAGAAACCGTTGCCGTCCTCTTCAAAGTGCTGCGCTCGGGGTACGTGTCCATTCAGTAATTGCATAGGAGTTCGGTCGCAGCAGGATTTTGTAATTACACAGCTTAATTGTTCCTGCCCTTTATAAATGGCTCTTTGTTTTTGCCATTTGTCTTTCATATTCACCCACACTCTCTATTAGATTTCTGCTTGCTTGTCCCCCGCTTGTCCCCTACCAATTCCTCCAGATTCCTATTTGTCATTTCAATACACTTCGCCATGCATGCCTCAGTTTAATTTCCTCATGCCTCTGCTATTCAGTGTTTCTGTCTCAGTAGCGCTCAGCCTGCTCCCCTACTTCCATTTCAGCTCCCACTCTCTCAGTGAAAACCGCTCATGCTGATTTTACTTAATGCAGTATAATTAAGGGGAGGGTTTTTCAGAGGGAAAAACGTCACTTTTCATAGACCAGAATGGAAAATTTGACAGGATGTTATCAAATCTTGTGAATAGACTTTAAGATCCTGGTGTTGAGTCAAACAATGTCCATTCACTTGGGGTTTTTGTGGAGTTTGGGGGTTGGTTTTTATTGATTGGTATGGACGATTTTTGTGATTGCTTGAGGACCATCCTGAAGGCCCGTATCACCTCTAAATTTGTCTTAAAAAAACCCACCAAACACCTGCAAAGACAGAAGACTAGCACTGAGGGAAAGATTTGGCTTTGGCTTGCTCGGTATGCTTACTTAAAAAACGTGTATTTTGTAACTATTTGTATACAAACAATGTCAATAATAAAACTATCGCCTCTTTCTGATAGCGGCTGCCCCACCACCACTTCTGGTGCATCCTTGAGGCCCGTTCCCTGTCCTCCTGACACTGATTAGCTCTTGGAGCACCTCCTGTGGCATCCCGACTGGCAGCTGCAAAGGAAAGGACGGACAGCTGGAAGTACGCAGCTCTGCAGGGCACCTCCTTACTCCGCAGTTGGCTGGATCAGCCTGCAGGGTCTCCCAGATCTGCTTGAACCTGCTAATACAGCTCCCGCATGTCTGTGCAACTTGACTTGGGCTGCCATGTTCTGTTATCCTTGGATTATCAAACATGGCATCAATCTTCATTAACTGTGGCACAAGCAATGTGCACGCTGTCTCACGTTTAACTGAACGGTAGTCCTATGCCCAGTCCACTATAACAGCTGAGCTGTAAGGCGGGTAACCTAGGGCTCCACCTGATCCTCTCAGGAAACTTACTCCTTCTCTACACAGATGTCTTCTAGAAGCATCCAACCTCACTAAGGCCTTCTTCTGGATCCGGTATCTTTATGAGGAGATCACTGCTTGGATGGCCCAGGATGTTCACAGATCAACTGGCAACTTGTTCTGCATTAAAAGAAAGGAAGTTAAGGATGCCTGTGCCATCCACTTGTGATGACGGCAGAGGCACTTCTGCTTTGCCAGTGAGGTTTTCCGAGAAGATTCTGATAATGAAGCAACCTAATATGAATTTGTCATGTTAATGTTTGCCGGTGGTAGTGGTTGTGGAGTGTGATAAAAACATCTTCATTTTACAAGAGAAGAAAACGGAGAGGGAAAGCAGGACATTCAGGCTTTGGGCCTTGAAGGATACCATCAATGAATTTGGCTCTGAAAGTTCTGGCACGGCTGCGTGTTTCTGGACTGCCTCTTAGCTCAAGCATATCATTACCACTGGCCAGGCTCTCCACAAAACACTAGGCTGCCTTTCCCACCAAGCAGCTGCATCCTCAAATTCCCTGGCTGGTGGAGGAGGGAGATTTGCACTTCCCAGATGATCTGCTCTAGGTGTTGACACTGGAGCTATAAGAGAGAGCAGGTACAGAGAGCTGGCACGTCTATTTTTGGATCTTCTCAGTTTGTGCGGTGGCTGGGAGGGTCTTTCTGATATATTTCCAGATGGGGTTTGGCGCATTTACACCATAATGGAACTCAAGCATACTCCATGTTTCCAATCTTACGTTAGTACCTTCACCAAACTTAATGGGCTAACTAGAACAGCAGCAGTATAATGTGGCCTTCAGCACTGCACTAGCAACCTTGGACCTTGCAAACACACCAGATGCACCCAGCAACTGCCTGTCGCGACCCTCCATCAAACCAGAGCACACAAGCTACCTCAGCTGTGTCCCATGCTTTCCTCCCAGGATCATCTACACCCAAGAACACCAGCAGCTTGCTCAAGCCTGTCCCCTCCCTCCGCATCCCAATACACAAGACTCGTAACTCCTCCTGCTGTTTGATCTGCTGTCCTTTGTGATTTACACGAGTCCTACTCCATAACAGCAAGGAGGTCAACACTTTCAAGCCACGGTTATTCGTGTTACTCATCAAACAGTTCAGGCTGACTAGTCACTGGACCTGACTCTCTCCCAGAATGGGTTTGACATGTATGGCACAGGTATCAGCTCTTGCAATATACAGATGCCCTTATACAGACTCCTTAATTTAGAAAGGAATCTTCTCAGGAGAATAACTTTGCTGGTCTAGTCTGCGGGAAGCATCTGCAATCAGTAGCTTATCAGTAGCTGTTTCCCCAGTCAAAGGCAGCTGCTCTGGCAGCAGTCGGTGAGGGTGGTGAGGTGAAAGACCTGTGTGTCAAGTGGCCAACAAGCAAGATTCTGCATAAGGAAGGTACGCAGGGTTCCCTTTTTGGTTTAATTTTCTTCTTTAGAGTTTTCATTTTACAAAGGGGGTCTTTTTCAATCTGTGATAACACATTTTATGGAGGGCAGAGGTCAACAGCTCAAGTCTGAACTCCAGGCCAAGATTTTTAAAACAATTAGACCCAGCAATTCTTCACCATGCGTATTTTTATGGTCATATGTCGCTGTTATGAATCTAGCCCAGATTATGGCCCTTGTTTTCCTCCAAGTATTCTGCAGCTGTCCATGCTCCATGGAGGAGTTTTAGACATGTGGTCTGAACAGGCTCTGCGGGACTGCAAATGTCCATGCTGAGCAAAAGAGTCTGTGTCAGGAACACGTGCTTGTTCTTAACCTCTGTTTGCACCAGTGAATAGCAGGCACCTATCTGTAAATATTTTCTAGCTGGTGGCTCTGAAGACTTTAGCTTGCAAGATATATATTGCAATATATATCTTTCCTCTAGAAAAAGGTCATCAGGAGGCTCTTGGTCCTATTATTCCCTTTCCTATTAACAAACCCTGAGAGGTTCAAGTACTGCCTGCTTGTGTCACATCCCTAGCTATGAAGACATGGGCCAGTGACGTCTGTTCAACTTGTAGCAAGCTGATAACCTCTCATAAGATAAAAAGCATCTTCAAGTCACATGTGTAGAAAAGATGCGAGAATTCAGGGCATGCAGTAAAATCTAGCTTTGAAGTCAGGAGAGATGCAGGGGAAGGAAAGCTGGGAAACACATGATTGGCAGCCATTGAGCAACTTTAGAGGCTTAGTACGTGGACAGCTGATCCCCTTTCCTTTATACTTGCTACGACACATAGTATCAGCTCTCTGTTCTGTCCTTTTTTCATCACTGTTGCTCTAGTTTGAGTACTGGAAAAAAGACCGAGCAGACGTGGCAGTGTACGTGTTAGTGTGGACCTACAAGGCAGCTCACCTCTGAGGACGGGCCTTCTAGAAGGCAGGACCATGTGGTATAGTTCAGACTGATGCATTTTGCCATCGGCATTTTAGGCTGATGGTAAAGAATATAGGTGCAAAGCGTGAGGGACTGTTTTTGGTGGGAGGAGAAAGGAAAGCAGAGCTGCTCCTGTTGTTACGGCAACAGAGGGAGATGTTTGGTGTAAGAGGAAAGGGTCGAGAAATTTGTCTGAACGACTGCAGACAAGTGGGAGAGAGAAAGAAAAGAAATTGGTTCCAGGAGAGATGGGGCAGCAGTCACTGACCTAGGAAGGAGGGAGGAGAAGGCAACTCTGTGCACACGCGCATCGTGTCACATCCATTTCTCCCCTTGAGAAGGCACGTTCCTGCAGCACAGAGCTAACGATGCGGCAGTCCTCACTCTGCACCCGCCCGTACTGCGTGGGGTAAAGAGACTGCCTGCTTACCCCACGGGGCAAATGTTAGCAGGCTGAAACAAAGCAAACGGGTACTCCGAAACCCTGGCTGGCACTCCCAGAGTTAGCGTGACCTCTCAGCAGCCGTAAACCACCCGCAGTGATCCGCACGACTCAGAGTGCTGATTACAACAGTCATCACTGCCCTCTCAGCGAACGCAGGGAAAGAACGGGTGCTCTGCCTACACTGCTAAGCTAGCTGGGCATGCTGCGTCATCTTGACCACAGTGGTCTTTTTTGGCATAAACTAGCTGGTTTGTGGTCTTACACGAATGTTACAGAAACTGCAGAAGCTGTTTTTTTATTTAAGCAGCTATGCTGCACATCTGTATGAACCTGGAATGGCCACCTTCCAGACAGCAGGTCTGCGCCTACGCCTTTCCATCACCAACGCACGTGCCAGCTTCTGCCATCAGCCATGAAGCCACTTCTTCATGCAGTGGGTATGGCTGATGGTTGGACTCGATAATCTTAAAGGTCTTTTCCAACCTAAATGATTCTATGATTCTATGAAGGGCTACAAGGGGGGTCTTGGGCCTGAATGTAGAGGCGGCAGCGGGGCACAACAGGAGATCTAGGGGAGACGTGTTGCGGAGTATCGGAGGGCATGGAGGCCACGTTTCACACCTGAGGACACTGCGTCCTTGACGTAGCGTGGACATGGGCAGCTGGGCCGTGCCCCAGAAGTGTACTGTGTGAACACAAACAGAGCACTCAACCCCGTGGTCCGCTCACCGGGGCTGCCGGTGGGACTGGGGTGGGTCAACCTCGGCTGGCCGCCAGACGCCCACCAAACAAACCGCTTTCTCGTTCCCCCCCCTCCAGCTATAGTGGCAGGGTTGATACAGCCAGTGTGATGAGACACTGACATTCTTCTGAGGAACAATACAGAAAAAATGTGACAGGAAGGGTTTTTTGGTTTGTTTTTTTTTGTTGCAAATTGGAAGTTAACATTTGATGAAATGATGACAGGAAAAATAATACAGGCTTGAGTGTAAAAAAAATGGTAATACTCTCTGATGGGAGGCACCAGCACTACAGGTTGAGAATGACTCGTGGCACTCTGATTTCCTATCAGGTCAGTTGTCCTGTGGGATCAGGGACTAGACTCAGAAGAAGTGTCACCAGAAACCATTTCATGGCAGACAAAAAGGGTGTGGGGCAACCTGGAGGCAATCTGGATGCCAACAGTCTTGCAAACCATGTTGCACTACTAATGCAGAGAGAACAATTCTCAGGAACTGAAAGGAAAATGAGGACCAGGAAAAGCAAGGAATGTACATGCATAAGAAGATGGACTTTTCAGGGTGCAAGCTATTTATTATGCTTGCTAGAAACAATGCTAAAATAAAGGTGGCTACAAACACTTAAGGGTAGGCGCTTTTGACAAGGGGAGACAGTCAATGGTGGCCTTCATAAGACCACAGTGATGAAGCCATCTTAAAATGTCTCCCTCCCTACGGCTCGGTTGAAGGGTGGGTTGCCCCACACACTTATGCTCTCTGGTTAAAAGTGAATAGGTGGGGGAGGGCTGAGCAATGAACAACAGAAAGTTCCTAAAGTGTCTTGGTCTTCGAAACCAGTGTATTGTTAAACAACAACCTGAGAGCAGTCAGATGGACTGCTATGCTTCAGATAAAAGCAGGCATTTCCTTAACTTGGTTATTTGAGTTAGTGACAGGAGTGCTGTTCGTGTTCAGTTTTAGCACTTACTCTGTTTTTGATTAAGGCTTCCCTGGATGCTAATTTTTAATGGAATTTGAGGAATTGCAAATGGCTTCACAAATCACTTCTTAATCTGATGAAACAAGCAAGGAATAATACAATGGGTTAAAAAGTCTCAATAACCTGCTCTCATCAGAGTATTATGGGAAACATGTAAATAAAGAAAACAAATCAGTGCCCCGTTCACACTTCATCAGCTGCCTAACAACTTGCAACCAGTTAATTACACACCTTTAAAATGCATGTACAGGAGAAATGATTCAGAAATAAGCTTCTATAATGAGAAAGGACAGCACAGAAATACTGACTCCACTCAGGTAAATTTAACCCTTTAAATTTGACAGTGCTGAAAGAATGTACTGTATGTAATAGCAAAGTAACTGTTGGCTGCTTTATGCTAAGCATTTAATAACCGCTAATCTACAATGATTGCTCTACACCTGTTTATTGCTACTAACCTTTGTAACCTTTACTCCTCACTTAAAAGGAAGGTAAGGGTTTACACATTACAGATAAGAATGGAATGCTACTGTCAATGTTGCTGTTGATTAAATATATTGAAGACTATCAAGGGATAAGTAATATTAGGCTGAGTTACTTGCACATTTCTGAATATTTAGGACTCATGTAGCCTGGTAGCTCAGTACATATAGTATTGCTATGGCTAGCAGCAGAACATGAGCGTCATACTGACTTCGCAAATCCTCAGGACTTGTCAGGCTTTGCCGAGCTTACTTTAGCAGGCCTCCAACTCTCTTTTACCTTGTTTACCTGTAACAGCAATTTTCTAATGATCAGGTGGTAATTGTCTAATATGCCAATTTCCTCTCTCTGGTGACCAGCAATAGGACACAAAGAAATGGGATGAAGCTGCATCAAGGGTAGTTCAGACTGGACATTAGGAAAAGGTTCTTCACTGAGAGGGCGGTCAGTCACTGGAACAGGTTCCCCAGGGAAGTGGTCGCGGCACCAAGCCTGTCAGAGTTCAAGGAGCATCTGGATAACGCTCTTAGTCATGTAGTTTAGTTTTAGGTAGTCCTGTGAGGAGCAGGGAGTTGGACTCCATGATCCTTACAGGCCCGTTTCAACTCGAGATATTCTATGATTCTATATTCTACTTTTGTGTAATTTTATATAATTGTGTGCTACAACCATAACACGTGGTAATAAGTGGTAATAAGCAGTTACTTGTTAGAATGAAATGTTTATGCCCTTACCATAATAATGCAATGCAGGGGATTACACTCATGGAATGACAGGAGTGTGGGGAGACGCAAGATGACACTGGAAACTTCAGGGCTGTAAACAAGTCACTGGTGCTCAGTTAAAAATACGTAGACCTGGGAGTTGGGGAAAGCCAGTTCTAGGGGTAACAAAGAGAACAAACAACTCCCACCACACTGAACCAAACCACCTTAGCACCTGTGGAGGGAACAGAAGAGTGAGCATAACACCAGAGACAGAGGTAGATGTTATGAAGTTTTCGTAAGATTTTTAACTGTATTATTATTGAGATTGTTTTTTTTTCCCTGTAATAGTACTGTTTTCTTTTTCTGTAATTACTAGATCTGGACTGATAATTCTTTCATTAGCCTGTCAAGATGTTACCTACACTAACAATAGACTCTTGACTTTGCAGATCATGGTTGCTTCCTTTTTTCCTATGACAAGAATCTGAGGGTAGCAACTGTTCCTTGAGGAAAGCCCACACAATTAAGTTGACTGTTGTAAGTTATTTATGTATTTTCTGCCCTTCAAAGATTATGCCAGTTTCACTGACCAATGGCAGGATTTCAGGAATAGTTTTCTTGTGTTTCAATTCTTCTCTTTTTCCCTGATGGAGAGGTTACTACAGTTTTATGCTCTGCTGCCTGCCCGACTGACTGGAAGCAAAATCTACTTTATTCTGACCAGGTTGTGTTTCACTATGTACAAGGCATAACATAAACAATATGTGATGGTCAAAAGAGTATCAACACCAAGGAACAGAAATGTTTGTCCAAAGACCTTTATGTGGTAACTTTCATACAGCGTCATAATCAACCCAACCAGGTTTTTTCTTTCTCTGTGTAAGCGAAGAGCACTGAACCACAGGTATGTGCACAGGTACTAACATCAGTCAGGGAGTTTTGGTCAGTACTCCCGCCAGCGTTTGGTACCAGCCTTCAGCTGGGTCCCTGGGAACTCTGGCACAGCCAGGGTGGGATGCTTCTCCTCCCACGGCGAGCGTCCCGTACGTGTCTACACCTGAGTGAGTCATCAGGATGCACACAGTAGCAACTGAGGAGAAACAGGCTCTTCTAAAATGTGATTTATCTGATTTCTTTGCAACATCCGGCTGTGAATGAGATTAATCCTGTCCTAGAAGGGCCCTACGTCACCTCCTTGACATAGGAAATTGAGACAAATAGTTCATGTATAGCTAGCTACATTATACATATGTGGGTAGATAACTCCCACTGAATATAAACTTCCATTTGGAAAAAAAACACAAAAATGAGTGTCTAATCCTTTATCACAAGCCATTATCGGAGCCCAGAAGCCAGCAGGGGTTAGGTGCCTAGTCATGTAATAAAATGGAGAAGTGTAATAATATAATAACACTGAAGATGCCACTATCTTTTTTTTTTCCCATTACAATAGCAGGTTTAAGATTTATTGCCCTCCTTTGTGCCACACCATTCATTGCTGCCCTTGGGCCACAGGTCCTTCAAGCCACAGCTGGATGGTATGAAGAGTTCGTCTGCAATATCCATTTAAGCAATCAGGCTTCTTGATCTTGTGCCTTCAGTGCTTGTGCCCTTTTTTCACGGCACCTTTTCTGTGCTCTCAGGCTGTCGGATCCAGACCAACATTCTCCTCCAAAACACGCCTCTTCAGAACAGTACACTCAACACCACTCAAACATTCATCCTTTACTATATGGAAGAAGATAAACAGGCCTTAAATACACTACGGATAGTTATATTCACAAATGTATGGTACTTGATTTTAACTCAAAGCAGGTCTTAGGTATCTCCTGTAGACTTTCCAAGCTCTTAAAATGCAAAATGAAATTAAGCTAGGGGAAACTGAATTAAATGTGTTTTCAGCATAAAGCTTGCCGCAGTCTGCTGAGAGTCTTTTTAATGGATACTGTGGTACAAAAGTTTTATGGATTGCCGAGAACGCTTTAATGGTACTCTCAACTGAAAAGCAGTTGAAGAGGGGGGTGAAAAGGACATGCTTTTTCTTTATTTCAGCCACTGATGCATCAAAGCATGGAAGCAGCAAAACATTTTCACTAGCTATTTGTTAGAGTTGAAAGCAAAATAAACTGTTCTCTACTCCTAGGTAGCAATGCAGCTGCAGTAGGTATACTTATAAAAAAAACCGCCAATAAAATGGTGCGAACATTGGTAATGCATCATCTGCAGCTGGTAACTTTAATATGAGCTTTGATAAATATCACTTTATCTACAAATAAATGAAGAATAAAAATGGGTATTTCCTGCTAGTTGCTTAGCACGTGCATTATTTCAAAATGAAGAAAACTGCTGATAAGCCATCATTTGATCTTGAGAGGTTTACAGCAAAAGTCTTTAATCGAAGAGTTTCAGCGGGAAATATTTCATATCGTCAGCTTCGAATGCATGGAAATATTGAGGCACATTCCCATAAGATGCTTTTCTAATGTTAACAATTGAAAGTATATCGTGTTTTGCAGCAGTGTTTTTGATCATTTTGTAAAGACTTCCCAAAGTTTTTATGTTATGAGTGATGGAAAAGAAGATGGTGGATACCAGCGGCTGAATACTGTATTTATTCCACGCAATGCACTGAAAATCTTATTGTAGAATCTTACAGTGAGCACACAACTCAAATGGGTTAAAGAAATAATGCATTAAATATAGGGTAATCGACACCAAAGTTAGCCAGAATTATTTGATTGTAAAGGTAATGCTTATTTAAAAATGTGTCAAGGGAAAACAAGAAATAGGGTAACAATCACTGGTTTACACTAGGTAACAAATATGTTGGCATCACATTGTTATTTCAACAAACAAAGTCACACTAAAGCTAATTCTATTTTTTGTGAAAATGTTGTTTTAAGCATTAAAAGCTCTAAGCATTGCTGAAAGGTTCAGATTTGACAAGAGGCTGGGCGTGTTGTGTTTGGAATAGTGTGTAACAAGAAATTCTATAGATTATGCATACATAATTCCAGAGCCTTGTACTAAAAAACGGTCTTAGAGCATGTCTTCTAATTCAGTTCGTTAATAAGTACTCTAAGGTATTGTCTTCTAAGATAGTTGAGTCCTATCTCAAAAACTGCGGAAAGAGTATTTTACCTCTGTAAAAAGACAGGGTCAGACTACAGACAACTACGCGTTCATAGTTTTATAACTGAGCTTCAAAGTCAAGATAATTTCAATTATAAACAATTTTATCTTTGACCTTAAAAATAACATTTTAATAATAAATTACGAATAACTGAGTGCAGAGAGTCAGGCAGAGGTGTCATCTTACATTGTGTCTGACAGTGGCCTGACTAGTAAAAGTTATCTCCCAGGACCTAGTTAGGGAGCCCCCCCAGAGCCCGAGGTAGTTTCTATGTGCATAATAACCCCTAATGGATTTCTCTGCTGTGAACTTGCCCATCCAGTCTTGAAGGTACATGAGCTATCTGGAAAAACCTCCTGCTTCAGACTATACCGGCACCAGCACTTGTTATGGCAGCTGATAAAAACAACCAAACACTCTTGACTGTGACATCACAAACCCTAGCGTATGCACTTGCACGGGACTGGAAAAAAAAATCAATCTCCGTTCGTGAACGCAGGACTGGAAGTACAATGCAGCCAGTTCTGATGTGCAGCAGAGGCGGCTGCCATCAGCCCAGATGAAATCTGGTACGGACTAGGAAACTCGGCGGCTAAGCAAAAATCCTGCCTTTTTCTGTGTGGACTGCAACGCGTGCATCTTACAGAACTGGTTTGTAGTGAAATACTGCGTAAGAACTCCCAGCGTTACACATTAACGCTGAAGGCAGTGTATTTTTGTCCCTTTGCCGAAACACATCCAGAACGGTAGGGACCTCGTGCGTTTCGATCTCCGTGTCCTCGCCGAAGGAAACCACGGCTGCTGCAATCCAACGGCCCTCCTCAGGTTCTCCCTCAGGTTCTCCCTCAGGTTTTCGGGGACTCCTGCGCCAGCTGTAAATGCAGGCGGTTAACAAAGGTCAGACCGAGCACGCTGTCGTTCGTCAGCCAGGGCCCGGCCTGCCGCAGGGCTGACAGAAGGTAAACTCAACCGCTCGGGCCGTACCCCCCCCGCCCCCGCACGCCGCAGCCCGAACGCCCGGTGCAGCCGCCTGCAGCCCCGCACCCCTCACACCGCGCCGCCGGGTCACAGCCCAAGCCGCCGCTCCCGGCCCGCCGTTCCCGGGGCGTGGGCGGGGGGGGGGAACCCGGCGGCCTCCTCACACCGCCCCCCCGCGCCAACGCAGCCGTTAGCCCACGTGACCGCGAGCGGCGGAACGCGCTTACCGGCCCTCCCCGCGCGGAAGGGAGGACAGGGTAAGCGGGCCGGGGCGGGAGGCGCCGGTCGTGGCGGAGACGGTGCCCGGTCGGGGGCGGGGCGGGGGCCTCCTCCTCCTCCTCCTCCTCCTCCTTCTCCTCACAGGGGCCGCCCGGTGGATGACGACGCTCGCGCGGCGGAAGCGTGGCGTCATGACGGGAGCGCGGCGGCGGCGGGCGGCGGCAGCAGCGTGTCCCCTCAGGCGCTGAGTGGGGCCCTGCCGTGCGGCCGGCGCGGTGCGGGATCCCTCCTCCCTCGTCCTGCCCTCCTTTAAGCCCGCCCTGTGTCGGCTGCCGGCGGGAGGGGGGGTCGGGTGAAGGAGCGGCGGGGGAGGCGGCGGCGGCGTGGAGCACCGCTCCTCTCGCAGCGTGTTGGCTTTTAGCGGTGATTGACGGGAGGGACTGCTGGGCGCGCCGCGACGGAAAGCGAAGCGGTAGGGACGGCCTCCGCTTGCGTAGGAGGGAGCGGAGGCTTGGAAACGGCTTCGTGGTCGTGCTCCCCGCTTCACTCGCACTTTGTCCGCCGCTGGGAGGTGCGCCGTGCACTGCTCGTGGGCCTGGAGTGGGTGCCATTCTCATTTAACACGGCTTTGTTCAGTTTCTATCGGATCTTGTATTTGTGCTATGAGGCGCTTCTCTGGTGTCCTGCCGGAGTGGCTCTCCTCTTGGACATCTGAGAAAGAAATTCCTGTGTTGGTTTATAATGACATAACTTACCTTAATGCGGCCGCTTTTCCATGTCTGGTACTTGCCCTTCAATCTGTTCCTAGCTTCATGCTTCTCAGTATAAAGGCCACAACGCTTGAAGCTGAAGAGATTCAGCCAGTTCCTAGACACATCTCGGTGGTGTTCTTACCTTTTTTAAGGAAAACTAATCTTTTTGGAAGTCAGTGAAGAGCTTAGATAGAAAATCTGCAGCTGAACACCAAGTAGACTTTAACCTCGTAGTATCTTTTAATTAGCCAGTATTCTGTTGCGATTGATTTTTTTGTATCATATCGTTGCTGTTGCATCAAACTGGAACTAATTGAGTACATTGAGGTGTCAAAGAAGGAGAGAGGCGATCTGGGAAAGCTGCTTTACATCTCTCTAGATAACTTTCTTGTACCAGCACATTTTTTTTTTTTGCTTTTTCTCTCCAAAAGCATACATCGCACATACTTGTTCATTGTTCAGTTAGGAAGAAAATACACATTTTTTGTCAACAGAATATGCTTGGAAGACAAAACCTCACAGGGATTTTCAGGTTAAATGAAATAATTTCTCTAGAAGACTTTAGAACTAGGTTTGGTTTTTCCAATATGCAGCTTTGTACCTGAATCCGCAAGGCTTTTGTAAAAAATGTAACGTTTTTAACTTCCGTGATTGGGAGGTTTCTGAGAGTCTTTCATTTCTTTTAAAATTACGGATTCTTCTGTTTAAGTTGTGTTTTGTTACCAAAATAGATTTGCTCCTGGAATTGATGGGAAATAGGTATACACATGGTATAATAGTGGGTGGTATCCAGATCCACGAGAATAATATTTCGGTCATGCTGAACAATAATTTTAAGATTCAAATGGTTTCACTGAATTGGAATTTTGTGTTGAGATCTTTGTGAGTTGACCAGTGTGCCACAGATTCCAGCTATTTATGGAATACCTGGATCTTTATGCTTATGGTTTAGTTGTTTTTTTTATTCTCCAAACCTGAGAAATTTATATGGCAGCTAAAGTTGTCACAAGTCCCAGACTCAAAATCAATATGGTGGTGAATGTTATTACAAAGTACACTAGGTATGCTCTTAGAAAGTCCTACAGTGACCTCTAATGTTCAAGGATAAAACCCGAGTTTCTGAAATAAAGGAAGTTATTTTTCAAAGGCACAATTTTGCATGTTGGTTTGTACATTTAGTTTATTAATATGCCACAGACAGTAGATAGTAAGTAGCTGGTTCATCAGGCCTTACTGCTAGGTTTCATGGGAGTGTTTTTTTGGGGAGTCAGTTCTAATTCCCCCGTTTTGAGCAAGTATGCACAAAGCCTTTGTGGTAGTTGTGGGAGAACTAGTTATTTTTGTAAAGTACACTGAAAATGGAACATACATTTCAGATATTAAATACATTCTCTCTTTCTTTTGGAATTATTTATTCATGCCATAAGAAGTATTATTGTCAGTTATTATTCTGTCCTTATATACTCAGTGCACACTTGCATACTTGAAAGATTTGTAGCCGAGAATCTTGTTTCTTGTACATACTCATTCGATTTTCCATTAGGCCAGAAGAAACTTCCCTGTTCTGTACTAAGCTTACTTGTTCTTAATTCAAATGCAAAAACTTCTAGAAGAGTTTGTTTCTGACAATGTTCATGTTTTGAGTTGAATGATGTTATTCCTAGACCGCTTATTGAGTGTTTTATGAATACTTAACATTATATATTTTGGTTAAAACCCAATATTCCCCCTTTTTTTTGTTGTTTTTGCATAAGTTTGATTCTGGATAACCACAACTAACATCACAGTTTTGTGGTACTTGAAAGACTCTGGAGAGTTGACTAGATAAATGTGCAAATGAATTAAAAATCAAGGGTTATGCTATTGTTTACTATAGATGTAATTTACAAATTTAGTGAGTTTGGAAGCAACACCTCAGTTATGCAGTCTACTTGAGACCAAAACATAACAGCAGCTGGTAGTTGTTTGTAAAGGGCACTTCAAATCAATTTATGAAAATAACCTACTTTGCATGCATTGAATCTTTAAGCTGAAAGGCAACACACAACTTTCAGTTGCAAGCAGCTAAGTATGTGTTATGTTGTTCACTTAAGTGTGTTCCAAAATTGATGTAATTTAGTACTTTCCTTTATGTACAATGTATGTCAGTGTTTATTAGTTTCTTTGAAAATACAGAAACATGAGTAAAAACAATTATTGTATCTTTTATGTTAGAACAACTGGTACTCTGACAGTCACCTGTGTGATAGTACTTGAAGACTTTGCGTTACATCTTAAGTTTAAATGCTCTGAAAATATCTAATTTATAACAATTACGCATCTCTTTTTGTATTGCAATACCCATAGAAAAGTGATCGTACTGCTGTTCCTTTTCTTGATTGCTTACGTGTGTAAAGTGGAGTCCTGAATAACTCGTCAGAACTGAGGGGTGGCTGATTACTCTCCATTCTGAACTAGTTGTTACTTTAATTGCTGAGAGTAACTTTCATCTACAGTTGCATTTTCTTCCACTTTTGCTTTACATTTGAAGAGTGAAATGTTTTGTTTGGAAATATAAGATTGTCCATGAGCGTAAAATTCATGTCCCTGAGACACGACACTAATTTGTAAGAATAAGCAGTATGAATTTCTTTCCAGTTGCAACCAACACGTGCACTGAGCCTTTGTACAAGAGATAGATCCCACCGATGGGATGTGGTAATATTAGATTAAAAGAAGAATCAGCTCCACGTTAAACTGATTTTTTTTTTCCCAGTAATAATTCTGTGACAGATTAGGTTGCTGATTGTTGTGGTTGAAGCTTTTTTTGTTTTGATGTGGTTTGTAAGCTGAAAGTTCATTGTGTTGATCTATTTTTGTCTGTTTCTGGGAACTTCTATGTATGTTACAGCTCTGAGAAGATTACAAAACTGGATTTTTAGTGTTGCTTTTCTGTATTGTATACTGGAAAAAATTCTGCATATTTCATAGTGATGGGAGCTATTACATGGAAATCATAATTGGTTTAATTCAAACTAAGGCATAAGAAAACAGTATGTAATGGAGTTGAGGCTAACAAAATCTACTGCTTTGTATTTGGAACAAGCAAAATATCTAGGTATCGGGACAAAATGACTAACCTAGGAGAAACAGAACAGCAGAGCATTACAGAGCATACGTGTGTAGTTACCGAAACTGCTGATTAGGTTAGGGTTTGCTGCTTCAGTAATACAACAGTCATTTCCATGATCTGTGACATTTCCAAACTCGCAATAGAGTGGTGTTCTTTAATGACTGTGTGCCAGGGCGATGCAGGGAGATTAATACGAAGGAGGAATACTGTGAGGAAAACCTGTGTGTAGAGTATAAATGCATTAATGGAATAGAAATGTCACCACTGTGGTGGAATAATGCCAGGATGGGGCTGTCTGTATTGAAGGCTAAATGAGAGCTCGTTCTGGAACTAGACAATATTTTAAAATGAAAACTTAAATGGACTGATCTATTTTGATTATTTTTAACTGAAAACTTACATGGACTAACCTATTTTGATTCTTCTGTGGCATTCATCACTATCATATCTGTGTGCATCAGCCTATACTTGGATAAATATATATGAATTAAATTAGCCTACCGAAAAGTCTGCATGCTTGTACCCTTACAGAAATCACTGTAATGTAAAAGTTTTTGAAATGTACAACTAAGTGGGAAATGAAGGTCAGGCTGCATGGCAGTAGTTCCCTCTGACCTGGTATCGTGAAAGATTGTAGAAAAGGCACGTGTTAAAAATCACAGAAATTCTGATACCGAGCAGCATGCTGTACGTCATGGTTGTTAGACCAGGTATAACCCTGTCTTCGAGTTGTACCAGTCTTCCTTAAAACAAAAGCTGTTGTGCTCAATTTTATATTTCATAGGACGCAAGAGAATTGGGCTCATTCATGTGTTTTGCTATTTTCTGTTATGAAAGTCTTCCTTGTTTTCAAACCATATATGCCTGAATTCTAGCATGATGCCAGCAATTTATAGAAAAATGCATATTGTGATTGGCAGAGAAGTTGGTTATTTCGATGGATTATGAAGCTGTATATAGTATAGTTACTAATTTCTGAACTAGATCAAATAGGTCATTTCAAACTAACATAGCAGTCTTGGCTGGGTAGTTGTTTTGCATATAGGTTGTAATTCCCTCCTTCCTGTTCCCTCACATGCCTTCTTGTAGAAGCACATCAGGGGCCATTTTATTTCCTTTGTGGATGACTGCTAATGCCTTGTTTTTACAGCTATTTTTCCTATCATACTTCTGTGGGTAATTTTTAAGTACCTAGATTTGCAAATATATTGTAACCTGCGGCTTTCTGAATGTTACTTGATGAGTTTCTGCAGGCTGTTTGATAAACAGTGTCTTCTAATGTGCAGGCAAGTGTAAGAAAAAAAATAAACATTTTATACACTGAGAGCTATCTAAATAGCATCTCTGCTCCATATGTTGTAGTACCCACAAGAGGCTCATTATAATCCCTGGACCTTTTGTGCACCAGATACTTCAGTCCAGATAATGCTGTGCTCCATCTGCCTTAATCTCCGAGCTGCACAATATGAAATTCTTAATGCTTTGACCTGCTATATGCTAGCATTTTTGATCTTGGATTTTTCTTGTCCATGTTGCCATTTCAAACAAGTTTTCAAGGTTGCTGCTTTAAAGTTTCTCAGTTCTACTGAATTGTTCTGTGGTTTTTTTCCTAAACCAAGTGTAATTTACAAATGCTGAAAAGTGTATGCATCTCTAAATTATTTTTTCCATGTTTTATATGTTTGGTTTTGTTGCACCATCTTTTAAGTGTTGTGATTTGTTGATCTTATTCAAGGTGTCACTGACTGGGCAGAGATCCAGAAATATGTGTTGCTGAAACTATTTTTTTCAGCAAAGAATCCTTCGCTTGCTTCACTGATGTGCATTTAAACCTGCTGTCAGCATAAACCAGACACCACACTGGATTTCAGAGTCTCACTCCGGAAACATGGTGCTCTTAAAATCTACAGTCATTTTAGAAATCTTTTGAATTTTACATACCAGAGAGCTCCATGCGGTATCATTAAATGTTGATAATTCACAGAGATCTTATTTTTAGAAAGCATTCAGACCAACTGTTACTTACTGATTTATTACTTGGATTAATTTACAATTTTAAAATGGTATATATGATTAACATCTTTTCTTGTTTATATATTAGGAAATCATGTTGTGTCTTTCAAACTTGTTAGTGTATCTTCATGTACCTATGAAATAATGAGCTTCTTGCCCTTAACATTTTTGTTGGGTGTTACTCTCCAACACTTCCTCAGATTCTATATGTTTAGATTTAAAGCTGTTAAGAGTTGACTAGCCATTCTGGAGGATATTCTTCTTTAAAGAATAATTAAAATGTTTATTCAAAGGAGCATTAGAAATAACTTTTTAACCTCACATCCTAAAAATAAAATAGATCAGAGACTTGGAAATCATAATGACAACCTTGCTAAAATTTGTAATTCACTTTGAACGTTGGACATCAGCATTCTTATATATATAAATGACAGGAACATGTGACATTTATGCATTTTTTTTTAACCTATACATCAATTTGATATAGAAAAATATATTTCTGTTATATATTTAATATTTCTATAGTATAAATTTTAAATGAATATAAACTATAATATTTCTATACTATAAATTCAAAATTTCTCTATAATAGAGGAAAAAATACATTAAGTTGAAATATTAGAAAGTTATGTCATTATTTCCTTCAGTACTTTTCACAGATTTTCTCAAATTGAATATGTTTTCCAAGAAAATAGTTAATTAGAGCACATTGATGTTATAAATTATAATCTCTGAGGAGCATATTATCTCCAGGAGTGATAGCTATCTAATGTTTTCTTTATTTTTAAACAAATACTCCAACCAGAAAGTTCTTTGGTTTTAAAAAAAAAATTGTAAGGGTCTTTGTTGCGTCCACCCTTTACTACCCTAAATTTTTTCTTGCGACTGCAGTAAACGCATGTCACTACTGTTTGCCCTTCTTTTCTCCTGAGACCACCTAAGTATAAGAAAAGAAAAGGCTGCACATTTTAATCGAACAGTATTTATCAGTTGAGGGTTATCCACACACGTGTGTGGTTACCGGTAGAAGATAATGCCGCAAACTGTCTTTCTGCTGCCTACGTTCAATCTCTTCCCCTGTGGCAATGCAAGACAACTTGAAGCCCCTCTTGCTGAAAGAGTGATGGGTAACCTTCCATTTACTGGCAGTTGGATGATGAACTATTGTGTCAGCAGTTGCATAGCAACTCTGCATGGGCATGTACTTACCCAATGGCAAATGCTTGTCTGTGCTTTTTGGAGGGGAAAGCTTATGAAACAGAGCTGGCAAAAATGTTCACACTGTTCAGTGAGATACTGACGTGTAGTAACTTCTTACCCCTGTGTTAAAAATGTTTCGTTATATGGAAGGACTTCAGGTCAAAGACGGGTTTGTTTTCAAGTAGTTCTTCTGAAACTGTTTAAAATGTGTGTGCATATGTTTACTATCTTTTGGGAAGAAGGGCTTCTACAGTAGACTGATCTACAGGCCTGCTCAGTTCGTGTCCTGGGGAAAAGCTGTGGGAGGTGGGCACCCAGGAAAATTTCAGAATGTAGCATCTGACTGGAAATGAAGGATTCATCTTGGTGTGGATGGAGGCTAAAACCAGTGGTTTGATCAGTTGTCTAGTGGAGGAATGGTAGGGAGGAAGGAAAGAAAAAAAATATTTCAGGGCAAGTGGAGAAGTCCTTCAGCGCAACAGCTGCTGTTGGCTTTGGTGGCTTTGCACATGTATTGCTTGTAGGGGTGCTGTTGGTGTTTTTCCCCTCATCTTTATTCATTCGGCGCCTTGTAATACTGTAATATTGCATGTGTCCAAAACCACAAAAGTAGGACCTGAACTCACAGCTTTGTCCACAGCTGCTTAATACTCCCAGTGTTGCCATGGCCAAATCATGTACTGAGAATGTAGCGTTTTGTCTTAACTGTTTTAACCTGCCTGCTAGATTCTGTGTCACTATTAATTAGCTTGTAGTTCCAGGAGCATATGGTTGGTCTCCTGTGGATTGTCTGACCAATTACTTTTCTTCAGATACTAGATTTTTCTGTAGATACCAGCATGGGGCTTTTGCAAGAAGTTTATAACAAGATCTGGCAGTGGATTTAGTAGAAGGGATGGGGTGAACATTCATGCTTCATATTAATTAAAAATAGGTTTGACTATGAGGAATTTAAAAAGCAAGTAAATTCGTCTGATTTCATAGAGGTTTTTAAAAAAATTTCCTAAATCAGTCATATTGTGATACATCTGTCAGGCAGTCTTTCAGCTTGCGCTGTGACTGTAGACAACATGGTGGATATGTTTGTGGGCAAGGTCTCAAAATTGTGTTTTGAGGCTGACATTGCTGTTAGAGTGGAGGGGGTCTGAGATAAGCCAGACCTCATAGCAGAGGTGCAGAATTCCAGCCAGAAAACTTGAGAGGTGAAGTTCAGAATCAATAGGTTGAGAGAAGGGTGTTAAGGTGTATGAAATGGTATAGTTTGTTAAATGGCAGATAAACCTGATTTTTAGAGGTTCTGTTTTTTATGTGGAATAATTTGAAAGGTAAATCTGTGCCAATTGAGGCAATAGCTTCTTTTGGTGGATTGATTCCAATAATGAGTTCTTAAATGATAAGCTGAAAGTAAAGCATTTTAACATTTGTCTTGAATTGATGAGGTTTTTGTTCTGTTTCACAACATATTTCAAATTCTTTGTGAAAGCTGTTGATGCAATTTGAAAATGTTTTCATGAAACGTGCAGAAAGAAAATACAGTTGAATTACAAGCATTAAGGACATGTAGACTTTTTACTAGTTAAACTTATGTTATGAGCAAGAGTTATAGATGATGGTGAAGTATTTCCACTTAAAAAAAAAAAAAAAAAGTAAAAGAGATTTAAAACCTTGTGAAGGTGAGTGTCAGAAGTAACAGTAAAGATGTTCCTGTCTTTTAGAAGACAGATCATGTCATTGCAAAGCTATTAATATCTATAAAGAATTTTAGTGAAGAATATGCTGATGGCTTACTTTGTAGAACTGGGTTTCCTCTCTTAAGTGTAATGCTTTATGGAATTAAGAGGCCGTATCTGTCACAGAAATACTGCTTTCAGTATTATTTCATCAGAGTGATTTGAATTTGTATTTTGCATACAAATAGTTCATCACTTCCATATTTCTGAAAATGCAATGAAGAAAAAATGATTGTATTGTGAAATTCTAAATATTCTGTTTTTTTAAGAGGATTGAATGAAACTGCATGCATTTATGTTTTCCATTATTTTGGTTGAAAAATAATTCTGTGTTCTTGAATATAAACACACTGAAAGACTCAAAAGTTTGGGGTACAGTCTGTTTTCTCCTTCTATTACTGTCTGTTGGAGTTAGGTCATGATAGAGGGAGCAGGGACTCCACAAACTGATCTTGTGTGCGGTCTACCGGGGATTTAAACAAAAGTTTAAATTGGATTTGCCAATAGGTGAAGGGCAGCATTTCTTATAATGAAGCTGCAGTTACGTAAAATAGTCTTGTACCTTTGCAGCAGTACCTGGATATTCAGCTTGCTTTTCAGCAGTATAACTAATATGATCAAACAACTTATGTTTCAGTGTACTTTGTAGGTATTTTTCAAGAATGTTCACTGGTTCAGGGCTAAATAAATAGATGGGAGATAGCATAATGAATGTTGGGTTGGAGTGGAATAGTCCCATGTGTCATTACTTAGCTGCCTAGTCTGCCAATATGTTTTTAACGTTCTGATGTAGTAGTGAACAAGGAGTCACTGTGTTACTGTGTGTCCCTATGATTTACGTGACAATTTGAATTGATTTTACATGTTTGCGGTTACCACAAGTGTGGAAATGATGTGTTTGTGCATTTTTATGTGTGAAAATGTTTAATAAAGAAATGGTAATGTGTTGCAAATAGTCATCTTTTCCTTACATAACACAGTCCATCTTTGGGGGGTCACAAATTAATGATTACCAGTGTATGGAAAGAAAATTATTTACAGAATTTTGGTTGTAAGCTCCAATGGAATGCTCTATAATTGGTTATTTCAATTTAGTTGATGGTTTTTTATTTTTCAGAAATACATAATTAGATTTTCTCTGGTTATGAAAGCTTGCTTCTTGCTTAGCTGAACTGTTATCATTGAGTCATTTTTATCAAGTACTTCTGCTAGCACAAGATCACAAGAAATGGTCAAATTAGCTAAAGGGTAAATGTCAAGTATTGAGCTCTGTTCTGTAGAGTAGACTTTAAAATTCTGATAAAGATTTCTGTTCTTTTTCATTCTCATGTGCACATTCTTTTTTTTTTTCCCACTGTGGATATTGGGAGACCCTAACAGATAATATCATTAATTTATTCTTAATTTCTCCTTGTTGGATTGCTATAATGTTTTTGTTACTTAAAATTTGTTTTATAACAACTTTTTTTTCCATTCATATTTTTCAGATTATGGCACAGGCTCAAGGTTTGGGGAAGAGATACGTTAAAGCCTTTTTTAAAGGTTTCTTTGTTGCTGTTCCAGTAACCGTGACTTTCCTGGATAGAGTTGCCTGTGTAGCAAGAGTGGAAGGAGCATCAATGCAGGTATTGCTGGAAATACCTTTTGTCTGTCAGGAAATTAAAAAGTGACTGTCCATTGACAATAGCAAGGTGGAAAAAAATCTTTTTTTCAATTGTTATTAAATGACCGCATTGTGGTATTTTTTGGCATCTTCCTAGTCATTTAAAGATTTGGTTTTTGAGCACTACCCTTTGTCTCTTGGGATTGAATTGATGACTCATAAAGAGGCTTTATTAATTTTTAGTAGCTGTATCATTGAAATTGTAAGGCAAACCAGTTCTTGCTATACTTGCTCTTACTAATGAACAAGTATGGCACCATTTCAGTGAAGAATACTGAAAATGGCATGAACCTAATATTAATACCTATGCTTATCAGGACATAAGCATCAGTTCACTGTTTTGACTTTGGTAATACTGAATGTTTATACAGTGTAAGCAGATAAATATAAACAGGCTGTGTAACATTTAGAAGATAAATGAATACTCATGATTGTCAACAGCTACTTTGTTTCCTCTGTTACTGGGACTTGAAAAATATATGTTGTAATGTAGTTAGCCAATTTTTGTATTGTTACTTTGCGTTTTAAATCATGTGCACTGTGTCTTGCTGTGCATCACCACGGATAACTGTAACTTATTTTGTTCCAATGTTGCAACATTCCAACTAGCAGAGACTAAGGATTCGATTCTCGGATGCTAAGCCCTCTTTTCTGGTTATCTGAGTAAACTCAGAACCTTGAAGAGAGGTTTCACAGCAATCGAGACCAGCTGCTGGAGTTTAAATTGTGCAGCATTCATGCAGACAAAACTTGGGCTAGGACCTGAGCTTGGCTGATGTGTTTAATGCTATAAAAAGCATGCGGTGGGGAGGAGGGAATGGCAAGGTGGCATTGTGTTTTTTGTGGCAGTCTGTAATCTGGTGTTTAATCTCTGTCAAGAAACCTCAGCTGGTCTAGAAGGCAGCTTTCACCTCAGGAACAGGGACCAAAGTAAAATCATCATACTCCGGTAATTCTACAGTCCAAGACCAGATGTTAGGTGTAACATCAGTTACCTTTGCCCTTTTCATTTATGTTATTCTGAATATAATTGATAACCGATCAAAGGTAGGAGAATCTCAGGGCTTTAATTTAGAGAGCCAGAAATTTGCTGTAGAAAGGAGGAGAGGAGTGGGAAACTGGGAAAAATAGTTTCATTCTGTTTTTACTATCTTCAGACAGGAGGAATTCAGATATATAACACAGCATCTAGACAAGTACAAATTAGCCAGACGAGTACAATGCCCCCATTTTCCATCTCCCCACTTTTTGCCTCTGTTGGGATCCAGAGCCACATATGCAACATTCAAGATGCAGGTGCATCTTGGATGTTATGGTTTTGGCATTTGTGTTGTTTGTTTGTTTGTTCTCCCCCCACCCCCCCAGCTAGTGAGCATGACCTGAGCATTTAATTTTTGAGGGGTTGTTTCTTTAGCATGCCACATTGCCGTTCGTTGTTTGGTCTTTTCTGTCTCCAACATAATGTTCTGTTTGATATCCATTCTTGTTTGGATAGTTTTAGCTCAGTAGCTGGAAAGAAATTTTCTAGATTTCCCTACTCCACAAGTCATTGAGCCCCTCTGGTCAAGACCTCAGTTCTATGTTTCCTTTGAAGTCAGTCTCAAGTGTTAGGGAGTATTGTAGTTAGGAGCTCTGGTATTGTTCTGGAGTGTTGTCTCTGTAGTGACTTGAAGGGCATATAGTTAACTGTGGTTTATCCATGGAAGATTTGAAAAACACTGCAGTTATTTGCTCAGATTTATTCAACCTGACAAAGAAGGATATGCATTCTTTGTAGTGGCTAGGGAAAGCAATATGTATTCACTGGGTGATTAAAATCAAAATTTTTCCCTTGATGTATGTGCCTGTTGACTAAATATTCCCTCTGTTGATGGAAGTATGGGTAGCTTGAAAGCTGACATTTCTAATTTTACTGACATCTCAGTGTCTCTAAAATTCTCTCTCTGGTTTTATTCTGGACTATAGCACTGAAATAGAAGTTTGTTTTAAACTTCTGTGCATATGGATGTTTTTCAGACTACAAAAATACTTCCTAGTGCTTTTAATAAGATACTAACTTCCTTGCCAAGATTTATTAGACACCTAACTAAGTCTGACAGGGACATAATTATAAGGAATATATCCCTCTCTTGCAGAGTAGCTTGAAGGAGTATTGGTCATCGCGTTGCAATTCTATTTACTGTGTTCTCTGAAGAGTGATCTATGCTGAATGTATCTGAAAGCTATGGGTATGAGGGAGAGTGAAGTTCATTCAGCATGTAGTTATATATCTATCAATCGCATGCTTCCAATGACACCTTACTATGTCAATTGGAAGATATCATGGTATGATTCCTAAGAATTTGTTTGTAATAGACCTCTAAAACATCTAGCTGGCTTTGTGTACTCATCATTATGGCTCCTGCTGAGCCTGAAATTAAAAGTTCTGACAAGAAGCAAGGAATAAATTTCTCTGTGTCACGCTTGCTCTCCTACTCTTGTTCTCTGTGGTGTGCTCTCTCTCCCCCCTCACTTTCTGTTATTGTTTTGGACCAGCCTTATTGCTGCTTCATAGTTACTGACGGTGGTTATACTTTTTGACACCCTGGCAAGCACGCTGAATAAAGGTTCTAATGAAAATACAGTTTTTCTGATTTATTCCCAATCAATTAAGACAGACTTCATGCATTTCATTGTCTCAAGCTGATTCTGTGTTTCTACGGTGCTTTCAGCCTGTCATAATTCTTTCACTTGTGCTGACTTCAGTGTATATGAGTATTAACTATAACCTATAGGGAATAACAATGAACTGTTGCAGTTTATAATTTTAACATTTTTTAAATTGTTTCATTACCTTCTTTTTTCTTTCCAGAATGACTGTTTTTTTTAATCCTCACGTGGGGTAATTTTGTTGCTTAGGATTTTACAGATTGATGTGCTCATCTAGCATTTTGTTAATAGTGAGTTTCAAGTGAGTTGTAATCTGTTTACAACATTGAATTTAAGTGACACAAATAACTGGTAATATGATTTCTTAATTGGCTGTTGTGGATTTTTTGGTGACTCCTCTTGTAATGCTGGTTGTATACTTTAAAATGTTTGTTATCATATGGACATTTTGATATCCATTTATGTTTTTTTCTATTGAGTTTCATTGCTTGTCTGGTATTACGAACTCTTATACATAATGACATGGAAAAGGGACACCCTGGATTTATAAATTTGTAAATTCATTAAATCAAATGGACTGTTTTCAAGTGAGATGGAAGATGACAGTGTATGTGCAACTTTATATGCAAGTTCTATTGCAAACAGTTCAATACCAAGGATTATAGCAAGTGGCCTGACCAGCGATCTCTGACAAAGCACACTTGTTTCAGCAGCAAACATTATTGAATGTTCTATTCCATTATGCATAACAGCAGTTGTAATTATTCTGTGGCAGTTTCTTCTAACTTTATTATTAGGATTACTGTACCTAAGCCTGTGAGCTCATGTGAATATTCTTTCTGTTCCCCAAGCTATAAGCAAATAAGTTGTGACCTTCTGGTATTCACTAGCAGCATAACAACTATCAAGTTAATCATTATTTATAGTAAAAGGGCATGCTTTTACCCTCCTACTTATGGAACCTCATGTCCTGTGAGGCTTCATCATATGGCTGGGGATCTCAATTTGCATGCTTTTAGCATTAGATTAGTTAGTAATTGGAAAGAGTGAATGTTTTGTGACTTCTGCACCACAGTTCTAAATTTAAGACCTGTGTGTCTCATTTGTAGCAGGCTATTCTGCCAAGAACTTGGGCAAACAAGTTATAATGCTTCAAGCTAGAGAAAGGAAGAAGCCCCTATATTATTTTGTTTCTTATAAAAATAAAGAGCCCTTGTGAGCCTATTTGTTGACTACTTTTCCAGAAGCTGTATTTTTGTTTTGCTAGACCTGAGACCTTACTACTAGTAAAAATATCATGGGGAATACATTGTCTCCAAACACACTGCATTAAATTCTTTCTATACTTTTTGTTGTGGAATCACAATTTATGTTATTTACATTAGAGAAAGACTTGCTGAAGGATTTAGATGATTTTTTTTTTAATGGAAAAATGTAGTTGTTGTAAAATGAAGTTGTCTCCTTCCAGTTTTCCTTACATTTCTTCTGCCAAAATAGTATTTTTGTCTGTGCATTTTGAATATGTCAGGTTGTTTTGTGGGAATGAAAAAAAATATTCTACATTGTCACATTTCTCTCAAACATAATTCTAATGTGTAATGAGTTGGATATCCACTGTGTATGTCAAAACCACATAAGCAATGTATTGTTAAAAATAGCAAGCAATATGGTATTGCATTTAGAGTTAAGTTTAAGTTAAAAAGATTATGCAATATCTAAATGTATTTAAACTCTAAAGCATTTCCTTTGTTTAAATACAGCAAACAGTAAGAGTCAACTGGGATAATGCAACTATGGCAATACTGTAACAACCTGGTGTATTTCTCTGTAAGATGAAGTTGCTGTGGATTTAGTTGAGAGGAAAAGTTTGTAAACACTCATGTAAATATTTTCTAAGTATCAGGTGTGAAATACATTATTTTTTGGAGCAGTGGGTTTAAAATTTCCATTTGTTTTGACCTTCTCTATTGGCCCTTTAAGGTAGATGCTTTTGAGTGCCAAGCAGTTTACTTTGTGAGAATATACCATATGTATGATTCCTGCTTTGTAAGATCAGCCTCCTTGCCTTATATTTAGTATTGTTGTTAGCTTCTGGCCCATATGTGCCTGCATTTGCTAAAATAAGTATGACTGTGAATTGTTTGTGAATTTGTATGTAAATAATTTGTATGTAAAGATACTATCCTTTGGTGGAAGATGCTATGAAGGTGGAAAATCATTCTGGAAAATCGTGATTAAAAAAATAATAATCAAGTATCTGCTAATCAGCTTCTGGTTTTCATTTATCTGGCTCTTGCAATGCATAGACTCTAGTAGATAAAATAGCGAAGAGTGTTAATATATTTATAGCTTAAACTTGGACCATATCTCTGTGGATGTTAAGGTGATGTGCTTTGACCCACAGACTTACTTGACTAGAAATTTGCCCTATAGTCCATGGCTCAAAATCTAACTAGCCTCGTTTGCTGTTTAACTGAATCTGTTGTGTCACTTCCCTCTCCCCACCCAGACATACTTATTCTTTTGACCTATTGTATTCCTTGCTGTTCATGTGAATTACACCTACTCAGGACCCCAGCACATTACTACTTCTTGCACGTTCAAAAGCTGGTTTTTCACAACTCCCATTTGAAGTAGGTGTTTATCAACTGATCTGGTTAGCAAAGAAGAGGTGAATGAGGAAATTGTAGTAAAGAGAAATCAGCACTTTTAAATCGCTTTTGAAGTTAAAAATAAACACTAAGTATCCATCCTGGTTTGGGAGCATAGTTTTACTGAATTAAAATAGAATGGAATTTAACACTGTGTAATTACTTGTGCTGAGAACAGATAATTTCAGTCCCATACCCTGATTGGTTTGCTCATCAAAGGTACAATCAGTCTGGGGAGGGCAATCTCAGCAGTGAAAGTCTCGTGGTACATGTGGAGGGCCAAGTTATATTGTAAAGTGAACACTGAAAACCTGTCCTTAAAAAAAAAAAATAATCAAATTTTAGCAAATATTGCAGCTATCATACTGGTAAATGAGGGGCTGCCTAGTTTAAACACTCTGCTTTATTACATATGTCACCTAACTCTAGAGTCTAAATTAGAGGTCATCTGCTGGCCAACTTGGAGATACCGTAATTGTATTTGAAGAGTCTGAAAAAGCTGATTGAGAAATGAGCTATCAAAAGACTTTAGCCTGGATTAGTCTTAAATACTTTCTGTCTAGTAAAAGGAGTATTTGTATTGAAATAACCCCTGCAAAAATCAATGAAGACAGTACTGTGATGGGCTACTTCCTTCCTCTGCTGTTTCTGATGGGTTAACTGAGAGCCAGCATTGACCAGGTACCCTGGTTTTGTATCACGTCACACAAAATAATAATGTATGTATCTATGTACTTCCTAATACTCTGTACTAATTAATTACTTGGTTATTTTAATGTTGAGTTTAGTGAACAGTTTCATTTCACTGTATGGTTCTGCGAGAGTTCATGCTCTTTGTATCCTGTTATGGAAGGCTCACGTTTACTGGCAGTGTCAGTATACGCTGTAGGTGCAGGGTTTGCTTCTTCCCTTTGCAACGGGTGCTGAGACTAGTTTGTTACAAGTATGCACTTCCTTTTTAGTGCGTTATGCTTGTATAAGAAGTAAGATGCCTGCAGAAAGTTTGCTTTTTCTGGGAATCAGCATTCTTGGTTCTCCTTTGTTTTTAATGTTAAATGATACGCAGTAAAGGCAACCACTTCTTTTCATCAGGCTTGTCATAAGTATGTATCCTGTGTAATTTAATTTGCATGGAGTAGTGCATTGAAAGATGTGAATGGCAGTTTGTCATAAATTAATGACACTTAACATGGCATTTAGTAAAGAAACGTATTTCCCAGAATATAAGATTCTTAGTCCTCTTACAGTAAGTGGGTCCGTTTTTACTGATTTTAATGGATTTCACCTGTTGATGAAATGCGAGTTAGGTAGAAGATTCATAGAGGAAATGTAGATCTAAAGCTGTTTGTTTTTTCCCCTTCTCTCAGCCTTCTTTGAATCCTGGGGGAAGACAAGCATCTGATGTAGTGCTCTTAAACCATTGGAGCATTCGAAATTATGATGTACAACGTGGGGACATTGTGTCATTGGTGTAAGTAATTTTGCATACATTTCAATACATGCTTATATAAACGTTGAGCCATCAGTATTTAATATTTAATCTAGAATACTGTAAGTATGTGTATGAACAAGGAACATAAAGTTTTTAATAATGCATTATTGTTATTCCTGTAATCAGTTTTCAAAACTCGGATGTTCAAAGAATGCATTACCAAGTTTTTACTTGAAAGGAATGCAGTGTAAGATATTATGTGATATGGTATATATGCGTACTGAAACTGCTAAGTAAAAAGAGCTGTGAGATGAGAGAAAATAGATAAAACATTATGTGGCTTAATGGAGTATACTTTTTAAGTTGTTTGGCTATGCACTCATATTTGGGAGAAAAATAGTGTTTCTTTACCGATTAATACTAACTTTTTTTTTCCCCTCTGGAGAAATCTGACTACAGAATAAAATTCTAAATAAGATCACAGGAATTCAACCATCTCCATAAAGGACAAATGTAGCAAAAAAAAAAAAAAAAAAAAAAAAAAAAAAAATTTACAGTTGTAATGGGGAGGTCTATGTATCAAGCCTAAAGGTGGCAGTGTTTCGCTGTTGAAAAAATTCAAGACTAACAGAGGACAGAAACTCCATTTCATCCTTAATGTAATATAGAAATGGAATGTCAAAGTGTGCATAACTGACACAATGATGCAATACATACTCATGCTCCATGCTTGGATAGTTTAAGCTTAAAGTTTTAGTTTTGTAAGTGAAATGCACAATATGTAGATTATAACAGAATTGTCTTTGGAAACTATATTATCTGGCTTCCTTTTTGTCATATATCTCTTCTGATTGTCCCATTTTTTTGCCTACCTCTTACTGTAGTGGTAATTTGTATGGCAGTTTTCACTACCAGCTCTTAAAGCAAACTCTCTCATGTAGTTGTCTTTGGTTAGAAACTTAAAATTTACTTTATGGTCTGTCTTATTGTCTGGCATGTAAGATCTTCTGTAAATGGTCTAGCTGCAATTATGCATTTATTCATGTTTGCAACACCTAATATTGCAAAAGGACTCCAATTTCAGGTCACTTAATGACTGCTTGTAAAATTTGATTCTGCCTGTGTGTGCATCCCTCTGCCCAAGTCATGCTCTGGTGATTGTTTAAAACAGTGAATGTAACTGATTAGTAATTAATAGACTGAACAGAAGATGAGCATGTTGTCTGATCAGAACACAGAATGAATAGTTTCATTCTTATTATACTTCTTGAAGGTTTGTGCTACCATCTGAGCCATTTGCATTGATTGCTTTCACTTTGCTGTGTGTTTGGGCATGATAACTAATATTTTAGATGCTGCGGGTTTTTTGTATATTTTGGAAATTTTGCCTATTATTGGTGGAGCTCATATACACCCACATGGAAGAAGTCACATTGTATTTATGCATTGTACTGAGGTTTTTCTTAATCTTTGGGAAAGTACACTGAATAATCAGACTGGAGAATTCAAAAAGCACGTTAAGAACAATACAAAGGAAGTTAAACAATGTAAAAATAATCTGTTGAGTAGTTTTGATATGAAAATATTGAAGGATATTTTATATATCAGTAACAACTTTTAAGTTAAGTACTTTATGATACAGGTTTGTGAGAAGCAGCTTTGGCCTACTAGCTTATTGTGATGTGAAGTTTTTAATTGTGTTGTAAAGACTTGCAGGATATAGTATCTGGATGTGATTTTGTACCCACGTGAGTTGTTTGAGACTTAACTTTTGGTTCATGAGGCTTTTATTGTGTAAACAGGTTAATATTTTTATCCTTTTCATTTTGGTTGTTTACCTATGATTTCTGTAACTCACTAGTGAATAGATATCCCATGTATATGCATGAATTTTACTCAGAGGTCCTCAGAGGATTTGGCTGATTTAGGCAAGGCATGAACAGGGAAGGCCAGTCTTCCATCAGCTGCTGCTTTCTCTGTTCCTGTCAGAAATTCAGATGAGAAAATGTTGGTGTGACTGAGATAGGCAGATGGATATGTAAACCTGCTTTCATATCCTGCTTGGCTGCTTAACATTTATCCACTGTCTCCTCTTTGCCAAGTCATAGCAGAAAATAGCTATGAGGTTGTGGGAGGGTGGTCTTTTGCAGAACAAGAGCTAAGGTCAAATATTTCTTGACCAGGGCCATCCAAGCTCTTTGCTTTCTTCATACCATCAGAAATACTGTGTCATTCTGCATGGGTGCTGTTTCTATCACACCTCTTAAAAGGGATTGTTGAGATCCCAGCTGGCAAAGTCCAGTGTAAGTAGATGGCCAACAGCCAAACCTTGGAGCACAGAGATGCGTTAGTCTTGGTGGCCCTGGACGCCCCAAGGGAGGATCGATCAGCCTGTGATTATGCTTGTGATACTGCTTGCAGATTCGAAAGTTTTTCCTCTCTTGTCCAATCTAGTTCTTGATGAACTTATGTATTTTTGTTATTTGCTGACTTTGGTTACAAATGAGCACCCTGTCCCCAAGCACTTGGTGGTGTTTATGACTACTTAAGGTATGATGACTGCTTGTGTATGGAAACATGTGTCATGTGTCTCTGTCATCCCTGTCTCTGCATCTGATGTAGAAGTAACTATGCATCACAACCTCAGCTGTGAAATTAGCCAGTGTGTGTGCATGCATGTGCATATACCTGGGTTTAGACATAATATCTAGAATGGCATTAGTCCTTAAAAGTATAAAATTAGAGTCAGATAAAACCAATGGAGAGAATAGTTGGTAGCAAAGAATGGTTTGTTTACTTGCAGTTCAGTGTTTTACAAACAGTTAAATCTTACCTCAGCTTTTTAGAAGATGTTTTAAGTTAACGTTTTTCCTTTCAGCTTGAACTCATCCTTCCTGAAACCAGAATTAAGAGAGCTCAATGTTACATGTTCTGACTTTTGAACTCTCAATTTTAAGTTGTCTCAGAACTAAGGGAAATTATTATCCTTAATTTGATCACTTGCTTGAGTGCTTAATTTAGATACTGCTATATTACAGTTAAAAATCAAAACAGGAATATTTTTCAATAAATTAAATAATTTCCATTATTATGTGTTCCAGAATACTACCTTTGCATGTCTTAAACAGACGCAAAAAAAAGTGTGTTATTTTCTTTGTTTTGGAAATGTGTTTATTTGTCTTCAAAGAGAGAAAGTAGTCATGTGGCACATGAGGTCATCTTTAAAAGATAAATAATGCATATTTTTGCCAGGCGGGCCTTGATCTTGCAATAACTTTTGTGGTGGAACAGGCATTTTGTTTTGTAAGAGCTCTGCTGAGGTAGATCCCAACAGTTATGTAGTACTTTATCAGATATTGCAGAATGAGTTATAAGATGAGTAGGCTTCTCCCAGCCGGTTTTACTCTGTAAAGTTTGAGTGCCAACAGCATTGTAGCTGTAGCAGTATGCATCACAGTGGGGGCTGTACAACTCGTGCAGGTCCTTGGGAATATATTCTGCAGCTGCACTTCCTGGTACTAATGGGGATAGTGCTTTTCTATTGTGTATTAATGGACATTTTTGCCAACTTACCTATATGTAATTTGGTTTCTACTGTGTACAAAAGCAGGCATTGTTATAAAAAGAAGTTGCCAAAGAGGGATTTATAGGTCTGGAATTAATTTTGCTCGTCTCTGCTGAAAACCTTATATCCTGATTGTAAAATCGTGCCCTCTTTTTATTCCAAAATTCCTGTCTTAATGTCGAAAAAAGTTGTTGCAGTATGTAGAAGATAGCAAAATTAGCGTGTGTATGTAGAATGGGTATTTTATCGATATGACAAAATTTAAGGAAGCTTATGAAATGAAGACGCAACAGTATTATTTGAGACATTTTAAATGTTTTTTTAGATAAATAAAGGTTTGGACATTGTCTTGTTCTTTACTTGGTTAATAGGTTTTTCGCAAAGGAGTTAACAATGACTGCGTTATAAATTGGGTTGTTAGATTTTTGAATGATGAAATTTCAAGGTTGTAAATATTCACAGATACTAATTTTAGCCTTTGGAGGTTGTGTTACTTCTGTAATAGAGAGAACACCTTCTCCAAGGTGTGACTGAGAGTGGAAACCTACTTGCTGGGTAGGTTGTCAGGTGTCCCTCCATTTCTAATTTAGAATGTGTGCTTATGTGTTAAATAAAAATAGCTATGCTAATTTAATCTGGAAAAAGATTGAGAACCAATGCTGTTTGTTCTGTACATTCTGAATGGTAACATGCTTCTAAAGTTTTGAACTATAATAGCTAAATGAAAATGGGCAGTATGTTTAAAAACATGCTTTTAAAGGTCAGTTATAATAAGGAAATAAATGTATATTTTATTAGCTTCTTGTGAGTTCTTATATAGAAGCATAACTGCTTTAAGTACAAAACCAACTTTTTACTTAGAAAGTTCCTTGACATTTAAAAAAAAAAGCATACTTCCTATCTCCTGTCCTGATGAAGGATACTAAGTGGCTTCTGTCACTGCTTCCTCTGACTGTAAGATTATGTTCAGACCTTTCGGCAAACTCCCTTACTTTTGGTAACTGCTAAGTATTTTTGTGTAAGGTTATGTGTGTTTGAGTTCTGAAGAATTCAGTGCAAATCAGCATTCTGGAGGAAGAATCAAAGTACTGCATGTCAGGTTGTCTCTGCAGCTGTGTCCCTCGCTGACACCTGTTCAGAAATGAGAATTGGAAAAGATAGTTGCTGTGATGATTTTATGTGATAGTTCAACAAGTTTCAGCCTATTCACACAAATCTGAATAATCGAAATTTTGGAGGAATGTGGTCCTGTTCAGTTGATGGAAACAAAAGAGTTCTCAAATGGTACAAAGTGAACACATACTATTCATAAAACATCACTAATTGGAATTTCATTAATAAGACTAGCCTAGTAAAATAAAAATCAGTAAGAAGGTACTTACTGAAGGAGCTGCCTTGAATTTGAATCAGTAGTTGTAATTATGAATAGACTTTCTACTAAATTCTGATAGATGTAACATGAATGGATATTTAATGGTTCTTGTATTATTTTTAAGAAAGCTTCTTTCTGACTAAAATACTGAACAACCTTTTACGGATACCTCTGGTTGACCTTCTTAAGTCTTCCAATTTCTATTCTATTTTTGTTTGTACTTAGGTCCCTGTACCAAGTCATCTGTCTTTTGGCAGGTAGGACACTGCAAAGGAGATTGTGCTGACATAGAAGCTAAATAATCACTTTACTTTCTGTGCCTCAGTGACCTCAGAAAATCTTTTCCTATTCTGTTTTTTTAGTTGGGACCCCCCCCCCCCCCCGCCATGTCTTTTCCTTATAAAAATCAAATATGTAGTTCTACTTTTATTGTCTGTGTTACAATCTATTCTTAGAGTAGATATCATACTATATATGAGTGTGTTAATACTGTTGGTGAAAGAAAGACTTGCATCTTCTGTATTTAAAGCAAGTAAAATCCATTTTCTAAAGAAAGTTTTCAGATACTGTACATGATGCCTGGTTTTATTATGAAGCGCTCAGGATAGGTTTAAGTAGGCAATTATTGTAATACTGTGGAAACTGAGGAGTTGTGAAGGAAAGAAGTTGTAGTTAAATTTATGGTTATTTAATTTAAAGTCTATGCATATGAGTAGGAAGTTTACAAGATTTGATTGCAAGAACTATTGCTGGAGACAGTCTGGCTAGAATCCTTAGGCCAAAAAGTAACATACATGGATGTTATGGCTTAGAGATTCTTTAGTGGTCAGATTGCAATTTGGAGAATTAAAAATAAATATATTTTCTTTTCTAAAAAGTTAATGATGGTTGATGATGTGGAAGTCAGTTAGATGGCCTGGGCCATTTGTAAAAGAGGTGTTAGTTGATTGGGAAGACAACTGTATTGTTGTAAGTGGTACCAGTGAGAACTTCGTATTCTGATTGATTTTGATTTTTATCAGTCTTGCTATTGCATTAAGTACCTTGCTATTGAATTAAGAAACAAATTGTTGCTTGTTGAATATTTATTAGAGTATCTATTAGAATCTACATTGCAAGTTTAATAAAAACCATTTCATTGATTACTGAGTTAAGCTGATCGGACAAAAGCAAACATTAAGCTTACATATGTTAAGTTAACATAAACCAGAATGTGGCCAATGGGTAATTAAAAAAGAAGAAATTGTCATTCTGTGACAGCAGTGTAAATCAGATAAAATTATTGAATCTACACCAAGTACTTGATAGGATATAAGTGGATCTAGAACCTTGCTATGAGATCAGTAATTTTGGCTCTAAAAGCAAATGTTGAGATTTAATAACAGGAGACCATTATCTGAATCAGTTTTTTTATTCTACTTAGCATCCCTTGAATAAATTTATGGACATCAGTATGGTTGTCAGAAATTCTGTTTAAAATGTGAATTCCTATTAGTTAGAAAATAGATTAATCTTAATACTATTAATAAGATAATTCCATCAGTTCTTCTCTGAGGTATTGCTCTTACAGTGGCTGAAGGGTGTGACTTGGAAAAACTATAAATTGCTATTATTGTGTCTTTTGCTGTTGGTTTTGGTTTTGGTTTTTTTTTGCTGCATATAGTCTTTGCTTTTCATTTAAAATGCAGCATTGAGAGACTTGACAAAAATAATTAAAATCAGATGCACAGTCTGTGATATTTGGTTGAATTTACTGCTGAGATAAGTAGCGTAAAATTTCTCTAAGACGTATTCTAGTGAAAGTGGAGGGAAGTTATGACCTTGCCAACCTCAGTACCAATTCAATAGCATCAAGATTAAAGCTGTTCCATACAGGATCATCTACAGATCTGTACTCCTTGTTTTAAGTGTTTTGTTTCTTGGCCCATCTGTATTTACACTGGAATAACTGTGAGTTATGGTTATGTTGCAACTCAGCCAGATTAGGATGTGAATAATAAAAACAAATTACATTTGAAGTTTCATCCAAATATATATATGTCTGATTCTTTGGAAAGCAAGATGGGAGGAAAAAGTGGTTCTGTTGTAAGATGATCAGATAAGGTGTTAGCAGCAAATTAATGCATGAGGCGGACCTATGTTCTGCTGAAGGAGGACTGTTAACAGTAATTTTCAATCTCAAACCAAAATTAATTTATTTGTACACTCAATTCAATTATTTTTAGTTCACTTTTTAGTGATCAGACATGTGAAGAAGAGAAGGGGGGGAAAAAACCTATTCTAACAAATGAAATAAGTTTTACCTGCCTCTGTTCAATAGAAAAGGGAATGGCATAGAATAGGTTTTTCTAGTATTCTTGATGATGGGCAGTCATAGTATGTTGGAGAACCTGGGTCTAAATGGACAGCTGCTTGAAATGTTGCAGAAATCACAGCCATGACTTGATTGGCTGGAAAGCTGTCTCTGCTCCTGCAGCGCTCTGCCTTGCAGTGTGATGGCTGACTGCCCTGCGAAGGTCACGTTGAACGAAAGGTGCTTGAAACCTGCCTTGGTTTAGAAAAATGTCACTTTCACCTTTCGAAATATTGATAATTTAAATGCTAGGAACTTGCTTTGCTTTAGGCAGAATCTGGTGATATAAATGCATGCTGTGATGTACGTACAGAAGGGTAACGGTATATTTTTCCTAAACTTTTCTTTGTTTAATGGTAAGAAAATCTGACAACTCTGATAGGTAAATATTTGATATATATTTTTTCCCAGTACATTTCCAACTGCTGAGAAGAAAATACTGGTTATTTATGACTCGCATTGCTTGTAGGTACCTAGAGCTAGGAAAGGTTTTACAAGTCAGTGAAACAGTCTACACAATCTCATTGCTGGAAGTGGCAGAAAATATGGTTGTTTCAGCAACTAATGGGGAATCCAATGGTCATTCTCTATAGGGTATTCAGATTAGACACCTCCTTCTTAAGTAAATTCAGACTGAACATTGGTGATGATATAGGATGAAAAAAGTCATGGGTATTCATATGGTTATCCTTCAATGAAAATATCAAGTGTATTTTTGATTATGATAAGTATAGATGGACCATAATTTTTGAATGTGTACTTAATCTGCTGAACAGATAGCTTGAAGCTTTAAAGGATTGTTAAACTGAAAGTAAACTGATAGTTGAAAGTAATTTCCTTCCCTTGAAGGTAAAGAACTTGAGGAAGCCGATGCACCACCTATGATTCCTGGAGAAGATAACATATCAAAGACTTAAACTTAGGTTCCACTGAACTGATGAAATGCTGAGTGCTGAATTGATGAAATACTAGATTCAGTTTAAGATAAACTTCTCACTAGATTAAGATCTTACTTTCATATTGCTTTACTTGAATCGTGAATGGTACACATTTTGGGTCTAAAGATGCTCTATCAACTTCTATTATGAAGAAGTTTTTCTATACTTAGAAAGAGTGGGAGTAATGAAAGTCTCTTTTGTAGAACAACTCTGGAGATCAGCTTACCCTTCTTTAACATCAAGGCTTGCGTATTCCAATGCTAAGTTCTGTTACCTGCAATAGTATGAAAGCTTTAACAGAGAAATGTACGTAAGGTATTGTAATGTGAGTCAGCAATGCTTGAAACCTAGTATGCAGTAATTTTTCTTAAGTGATGAAGCTTGATAATTTTTTTTTTTTTTTTTAAGTCCTGGACATAAGCTATAAAAGAAATGAAATTTTGTTCTGTAGTTTTTGAGTGCACAAAAAGATATCTAAAGACATTTTAGCCTTTTGTGCAGTTAGGCTGCTTTTATTTTGTGTACAATCTGGGAAATACTGAGGTGATATTTTATTATACGGGATATTTCATACAGTGTGTTCTTGGACAAATTATAGTTTAAATACTGCCACAGCTGACTTCATATCTTTTAGTAATAACTTCCCCTAAGCCAGTTTAGTCAGTTGTATTATGAGCAACCATAAATATTAACTGCAGAATGTTACTTCTAGGAATCTTTCAATGAACTATACATATGCTGACAAAGTGAATTCTGCTTACACATCAAAAATATTTATTTCCAATCTAATTGGTGAAGTTGGAAGAAAAACCATGGGTCTTGACCTATGCTGAGTATATTGTGGACGTGAATATTTTTGCATGTAATAAGCAGTCTTGGCCTTGTTTTCTGTTTTTTCAGCCTGTTAGCAAAGGCAAAAACAAGGGAATGGCAAATTATCAGGTTTAAAATGATAATTAACCTCATCATCACTGTATTTTCTAGGGAAATTATATTAGGCTGTATTCATGAATGTAACATTAGTTTTTTATGTGCAATCAGCTGCTCCTGGAAAGTGCAGTTGAACAAAATTTAGCTTTAAATACATGCATATATATTTGTTCAGCTGAGAGGGGACCTTACTGCTGTTGTCAACTGTTTATCTGTTGATTAGCTACAGAGAAATGAGGTCAAATTCTTCTCAGAGGTGCGCAGCAAAGGGGTGAGAGACAATGGTCACAATTGCAGCAAGGGGCATTCTGACCAGATACAAGGAAAAAAAAAAAAAGCAGAATTAGAATGCCAAGCCATTAGCCAGAGAGACTGTGAAACCTCCATCCTTGGAGCTATTTAAAACTTGACTGGCAAAAGCCCGAGCACCCTGATCTACCTTTGCAGTTGCATCTGTTTTGGCCAGCAATTGAAGAACGTGACTTCCAGAGGTCCCTTCCAACCTGAATTATACTGTTTGTCTACATCAGGTGGAATTTCAGCAATGGAACTTTTAAGATATGAGACATAATAGCTATACCCTTTCAAAGTTGGAAGTCAACATTACCAGTTAGTGTTTACAATATGCATTATGATGGTTTTAATTTGTTTTATAGCATGGAAGTGGAGTTTGTAAAACCCTCTTATTCTGTAGATGTGGTTGTGATATGTGTCTTATAGCAGCTTCTAAAAGACCCAGTCATGCATCGGGAGCCTGTTGTGTTAATAGCTGAACATACAGAGAATGGTAAGATTGAATTTGGATTTTATAACTAGATTGTAAATTCTCTAAAGGAGAAACAATGAGTAGATTCAGGCAGATGCATGTGGTGAAAAATCAGTGGGGTGGGTGGCAGTCTGCATGCAGATGGCTGAACATTGGGTCATGTTTAACATACTATAGTAAAGGGAACTGCTTTGCAAGTGTATGTGGAGAGCAGTTCCCAAGTGAAGAGAGGAGCCTGGAAAAGTACACAAGTAATTGTTTGCTCACTTGTTAAATTTTCAATTAAGTCTGACCGGATTCATTCATAAGGGACAGGGTCAACATTTTGACTGTAAATAGGAGAGAAATGTGTCAGGAATAAAGTATAAAAGATGCCTAAATTAAAGGCAAAAATTTTAATATGATAGAAAACTGAAAGCAAAGAGAGGGGTTACCTACAAATTTTAATGTCATGGCTGTAATTTAATGACTTGATGTAGGAAGAATCTACAAGAATCTTTTTTTTTCATTTATTTTGTAAATAGAACTTAAATTGATTTGAACTTGACCTGTGTTCTCTGCCAATGAGGAGCAGAACAATCTAGCCTGCTAGTCTCTAGCCACGCAGCTCAGATTTTCCCTGGTAGTATAGGTATTTTCTTTTATGGCTACCTTTGTGAAATGTAAAGAAGTAGTATATAAACAGAAATTTGGACTAGGGGAAAAGGTAGAAGTAAAAACTTAAAATTATAGTTCATGTAAAAGCATGATCCGTAGCATAATGCCATTTAGGGTTTCGGTAATTAATAGTATATATCTTAAGGCAAAAAAGAGATACATAGTGAGCATATTTCTTATGTTATGTGTTGGTTCATATGTTTGCTTTAAGGGACAAATTAGTGGCATTCTCAGAACAATAACTTTGATGTTTCAAGAACTAGGGCAACCGTAATGAGAGAAGTGTGGTCTTGCCATATAAAGGGAAGTATACTGTCAGCAAGCAGAAGATAATAGCATCCTGTACACCCAGAAGGCCTGCTGTGATGTTCGCGTCTGCATAAGATCCCCTTCGCCCTCAGAACAGTCTATTTTTAAACTGGTGCTGAGTTTGACCTTAGTAAAGAGGTACTGTTGGAAGGTTTTTAAATGCGTGATCATGCACAGTGTGTTCCTCAGTCCTGTAGGACACTGACAGTAGTATTTTTTCTACAGCAAATTTGTATTAGTTTGCACTTCCCTTGAGTTCAAAGGCTTATCTGTTTAACATTAAAGGGGGAAACTTGATTACAAATTATATTCCGTATCCTTAATTGATAATAGCTTAGCTGAATCTAGGAGACGGAATTGGAGACTTAGCTTCATTGTTCCAAACAGCTTCTGATGAGATGTTTTCAGATTTCTGATTAAAATAGGAATAGCTTCCATAGAATGTGCAATGCTGACGTTGTTGTTAACTACATTTCACTCACTGTGAGCTGTGATTTCTTTGTAAAACTTACAAAGAATATAGTTTGTTCTAGGTGAATATAACCACTACTTCATAGGAACAGCATGCACACCTTTGAGAGTTGAAGGGGGCTGTTGGTATAGTTAACGTATGTTTATCGTGACATATTTTTAATACCTTGCAAAGACAGGAAATTGTAAGAACAATAATCTTTCATGGGCCTCTTGTGACCTTCTAAGACAATGTTTGACCTTTACATTATCCCATGATATCCGGACTGTAATATTGAATGTTAGTTAGATTTTTTTTTTAAATAAGTTGACTTAACACTTGTCACCCTTACTGCATGAAACCTTATGCTTTCCTGTGGTCAGACAGTGCTTTTTGTGCATCAGCAGGACTGCAGTACTACCGCTTAATTGAGAGAGAGGGCACCTCATTCCATGTGTTCTAAAACCGACAGTGATGGGAAGGTGCAATCTTGGGATAAGTCTTTACTGGGAGAAATTTATGATGTTGTGAAAATGTGTTAGCTAACATTAAGTTAAACCCGATTTAGCAAAACAAAGGGCCTTTGAATGTCTGAACCCAAATTTAGCAGAAAAGAAGTGCATCTTAATATCTGAAACTTTGTCTAGATGCTTCTTAGTTTTGATAATTGAAACAGCTGAGCATGTTCGCATAGAATATTTCCTCCTCTTTATTTCTCTTTTGGTCTATCCTTTTTGAGGCATTATCTCGGTGGTTACCTTTGAGAGAGTTTTTGAGTAGCTGACCTTCCAATTTTATTCTTCTGGTCAGTTCTCATTTGTAAACCTGTGGCCATTTCTGATGTGGAAGACATTACAGAGTTTGTGAATGCATAAAGTGGGTTGACATTTATGGAAGTATTTAGGAGCTGTTGTCTCCCAGGTTTCTAAAATCTGCCACCATTTTTCCAGCTGTCTTATTCTAAATAGTTTTCCCCTTTTCTCCTTTATAACACTTAACAGGTTTTTTGTGTGTGTTTGTTTTTATGTATGTTTTAATCAGCCTTTACCTGTGGTTAGTGAACAGGTATAATACAATATATCTCTCTAGTCTGTATGTGAATGAATTGACACATTTGAAAATACTTAGAGCATGCAAAGATTCTAACACTTGAGGTTAGGATTTCAGTAGTATAACTATGTGCAAGGCAACTTAGCAGAGTTTTTCAGTTCACAAGATTTGCTAATGCAGCAGCAGTTAACTGCCAAGGGAAATTTAAATTTGAAGGGACTCTTCATGTCCTGATTTGTAAAAGGCCTCCTGGGCCATTCTAGAAATTTCTGCTAGCAGCTACATTTAGCTCTACTGTGTGGCTTGTTTCAATTCCTGTGTGCAGCTGTATACTGTTTGCTGAAGCTCATGAGGTATTGCATTGCAGCAACAAGTACATTGTCTAGGTGGTAGCGGCAGGGCTAGCAAACGTGTCAGCCCCTGGTATTCAGACAACATGTATGGAGCATTTAGTATTATTAGCACAAAGCATTACTTCAGGCGAGAAATAATCCATTTTGGTATCTCTAATCTACCAGTTACACTCCTGCTTTATGATATGTTAATAGTAATATCACTGTTACTGGAATGGGCTCAGTAAAGATTCTACTATTTTTCTCTTTGTCTCATACTCGCAGTTGACAAAGTAAACAAATAAAGCACGTCAGTACTACTTTTGTCATGAGCTTCATCTACGTGAAGATAAAAGTCAATTTTTCATGTTATATCTCATGAAGAACCCTTTATTTAAACAAACACTTTGAACACAACAGGTTTACGATTCCTGCATTCATATGTTCTTGATAAGTCTCCCATGTGTTTTCTAAGAATAAACTGATTTTGGGGATTGCTATGAAAGTTTGATCCAAGTACAAAAGGTGAACAAATACAGACTGGTATGAGTAGCTGATTTTCAAAATGATCTTTAACTTAGGAAGACAATTAGCCACACTAGGAATTCTTGAACTGTAATAGCAAAATTAACAGATGTGAATTGGTGAGATTATCATTACAAAAAACAGTATCCGTGATATACATTCTGGCAAATAAGAGGCTTGCATAATAATTTAATAGTTCTTATTACGCGTATCTAATATTTGTAGACTAATTTCAGATTACATAATATGGGAAATATTAATTATGGACACATAGAGGTCATATTTTGAAACAGTTGGCATGCAGTTGCAGAATGACTGCAGCATATCACTCACACCCGTTGCAAAAGTTCTTAAATGTGTATGCTCTTTATTAAAGTCAGTCATTTTCTCCTTTCCCTGGGTGACTTGGAACAAAAGCAATGGTTGGTGCTGCTGAGAATCCAGACTGTGAAAGGATTTGGAATCCCTGTAGTCATAATTCCTTAGAGCGTATGAGGTTCATATTGCCTGTGAGAAGAGAGACTGTAATCCCCGTCTTGCTCTTCCAACCTACAGCCCAAAAGATTACTCTCAACTTTTTCTCCTTAGGGTCCAAATCCAATATATATTTTAAACCAGTTCAGAAAATCAGAAGACTTAAAAAATAGCAAAAGGGAAAATGTTAAATGTATTTATTTTACAGTTTATTAAAACCCCAAAGATTAAAGACTGGTATTTACACTCTTTTAATGTGTTGATTTATAGATGTGTTTATGGTCTATATGGTATATAAATTTTTTAGATCCTAGAATGATGCAGTGTTGTATTTGAAAACAAAATCCTCGTTCATCAGATTGTGCGTGCAGCAGCTGAAGGTCCGCCGCATAGAATGGTAAGCTTCTAGTTGGTTATGGGGATTATTAAGTGTCTTAGTAATGAATAGGAAATATATGTGAGGGTTTTTTCAATTTAGATTTTAAAAAAAATAATCATTCTGACTTGTGTGTTTACAGGCAAATGAGATCTCTTTCTAAAGTTGTTTTCTGGCTGTCTTTGGATTGTTATATTCAGGAGGATGCTAATAAGCTGAAGGGAATTTGTAGCACTGCAACCAATGTGATTATGAGATTTATACAGAGGGATGCTAAAGAACCACATATTTAGGTTTGCCTCCGGTTAATGGTTTTTGGTGCTTAGATTGCATCTGTATCTGAGGTCCTACCCAAGCCACAGATGGTGTGCTACTGGACAATGAACTGCTTTTCAACCCCCACTCCATCTGAGTGTGTAAATCTTAGGATGTCAATCATGTGACTTTAAACCAATCCTAATAAACATGTACAGAAACATCAGAGAGAAAACAAGGAAGCCGAGAACAGGCCTGTCATGGAGAAGAAAGTTATATGATCGACACTTCATGAGATTGTTCTGTTTTTGTTGATCCTAACTGCATTTTGGTGGAGTCTCTTCAGCAAAGATTCTAGAGAAGGAGGTGTGATACCTTCATTTTACTTCTGATTTGGTTTTATTTTGTTTTATCATTGCAGACTTCCTTAAACAAATAGGTTACATTAATACTTTCCTTTTTCAGTGCTTGCAACAGACTAGTTCATCTGTTAAAGTTTGGCCAGCAAGCAAATCTGTTTCCTCTCTTCATAACATCTTTTGATTTGTTTTTTTTTTCATTTGAAGAGTCTCTAATGAAGCCTTAAGGATGAAGCCTCTAGGCTGTTATTTTATTCTTATTTGTATTTTGTCATGCCTAAGGATGCTGATTTTGGACAAGAGCGTCATTGTTCAAGAAACTCCACATAGATTTCTTTGTTGCCTCAAGGGGGATTTCTGCCTTAAACTTACTCCAATTATCTCTATTGTTTTAATAGTTAGATATCATAAATCAAGCCTACACACTAGAATTTTTCTCTAGTCAATGGAGAAAAATGAGCGCTTCCAGAAATGAGTTTTTATCAATTATCGTCAGACATTTTGTTTTAAATGATGGGCTAAATAAATGCCATGGATTTTAGTTTAGATTAAAAAGATATTTCTGTATGAATTGTCCACTGCTGTCCCTAAACTAGGTGACCAAATAGTAATGAAATTATTTGAATTTGTTTCACCATACAATTTTAAGGATTATTTACATGCAATTTACTTATGCTAAGAAAAAATACTTTCCACGTTACATCTTAAATTACAGAGTGACATCTCTTACTCTTCACTGTACGTATCTCGGAGACGCCTTTTGTGAGATGCTAATAGCTGACCAACAAGGGTCTTCAATGTTACAGTCAAATTTTCATCCTGTTGTGATAAAGCATCTGTTAATAAGTTATACTTGCAGGTAATTAAATAATATTGGGGGTCTTCCTTATTCTTCCTGTATTTACACCAATATTTTATTTTTTCTCTTCCTTCCTCGCTGTTAAACCACACAGAAGAAAAAAGGTCATCATTTAATGAATGACCCCTTGGATCACAGATGCTGACAAAATGAAGCCTGAAATTTTAAATTGGCTGGCTGCTGTTATCTTAACAGAGCCCATTAAAGTCACACAAGAGAGCATAACTTATTATGTAGTGAAACTGTGACTTTTTCATGGTTTCTTTGTAAACATGACAAAATTTATGGATGGCATTAGTGATACTAAGTTGACAGAATTAAAACCACTGTTTATGGATACAGTTCAGTAACTTGATTTAATTAGATTCTCACCACATTGATCTAAGAGGATTTTCAAGCAGTATTTTATGATGAGGGTTTAAAAAAGAATGCTGAAGTACTCACACAAGTGATGAATTGAAAGAAATATTTTCATTTAAATACATATATATATTTAACTAAATACTTATTGTTTAGGCTCTTGCTCTTTGAAACAGCATACAGTGTTTTGTACAGGGGCTTTGGCTACTGTACAATCCCAAACTTCATCTTTGACTGATAGTATACTGATGGTATACTGCATTAACGCTGGTGTATTAGCATAACAGAGACAGATTCAGCTCTACTCAAGCAGACACATTAGAAGTGGGACATCAAAATCCAGGCTCCATTGATAGTATTGACTCTAATGCGAACTTCCGACCTGTAGTTCCTTTATTGATACCTACATTTAACATGGTGTATGGAACAGTTTCAGAAGTGAGTGAGGTTATTAGGATAATCACTTAATCTTTGAATCTGTCAGAGCAGATAATGCCTTTTCATTTCTTCTTTCCTGGTTTCTTCCTGTTCCTTTCCTTTCTCAGGCTACCTGTCCCCATTAATAACCAATTTGGTTGTAAATCCACTAAGCACTGTATTATAACTCTTTCCTATTTGATAAGCTTTACTGGAAATAACAGTCAATAATAATCTCTGAGATTTTTAAGCAAAAGCTTTTGGACATTGAAGTAGGGTAGGCTATTGGAAAGTGCAGTGTAGCCCTGTGAAGTGAGCATAAGTAATGATAAATCGAATGCCAACTGATGCAAGAAAGTTGAAAAAACTTCATGAAATTACTGATACGAATTTATGGAGACATCAGTGTTACATAAGGGCTTGTGTTCCATTAAATATGGTAAATGGTTGTAAGGACACTGTGTTGTATGCATCTTAGAAGTACTTGACTCACCATATAGAAAAAAGTTTGTGTTTCATTTTATTCTGCACTAGAATGAGATTATAAAATTAAAGTCAAAATTCATAACACTTTTAAAACACAAAATAATTTTTATATTTGTTAAGTGTGGAAGGTTTAAAAGGAGCAGTACCTTCAACTAGGAACAAATAGGTGAAAGCTGGCCTAGTCCCAACATATTGCAAGCCACCATAAATCTTGAAATTAAGTCCTTCGGTGAGGGCTCTGGTAGAAAGAAGCTGGAACATCTTTTAAAACACAGATTTATAAATTAAGTTTTTGGCACAGCAATTGCCAAAATAAGATGTACAGTCAGAAACTGGGATGTGGACGTTTTAAGTCCAATGAAATCTGAAGCTACTTACTGGAAATCTCTGACAAAGAAAACATTTACGCCAGCATCTGTTTCCAAAACTGGCAAAAGAAGGTGGCAAGTGTTATGTGGTTTCCTTATCTGTGGTCCATTCCTCTTGTAGTTCCCCAGCATTGACAGCCCTTGGATAAGCTTCTTTCCATCAATATAGTCCCTGAATAAACTAGACAACTAAACAAATTCAGGGACAGCTGACTAACTGCTAAATATTACCTCTTTCTACAACTTCCTGTGGCAACAAACTGCAAATATTATCAGGTATTTTTTGTTCTTCATCCAGGGAATATCATAAATCCATGCATCTGAGTATTAGGTTTCAAATTTGGATTTCAGATTTAGCTGAAAATTGTGCCAGTGTTGCATATCTCCGTAGCTCGCTATGTAGAATCCAGGTTGGAATGTATCGGAGTCTGAGCATCGTCTTCAGAGTATCAGCTGGAAGTGAAGAATCTCTCCAGATTCACTGTTCTTAAACATAAGTTGCCAGTTTTGTGAAGAGTGTATATCTCTTGCTCAGACTTCACCTTCCTTTGCAGGGATATTGTAGCAAAATGAGAAATACTCAAAGATGATCTCCAGTTTCTGTACTTTATGTACTGTAAGAAGGTATCCATAGACCAGACATTGAGTTCCAACATTAACATTGTGTCTTCCATTATCATTAGCTCCAAGCTAGATGGTTTGTATCTAGTATTAAATTTATATCTTAGTGTTATCAAGATGTATTTGAAGAAGTAGTTCTGGAAGAAGAAAATGAATGCCATGATAATTTTCTTCATATCCATGATTAGTGCTGGTGCTCTTAGAATGAACTATATTTATTTGATTTTTAGTAACTTCTGCCATTTTTTTATACTCCTAACTTGCATCTGTGAAGACTGTCATTGTGAAATCCATACAAAATAAAAAAGCAGGAGAAAGATTCATGTACTTTCAAAATTAAACTTCACTGCTGTGTTATAGTAAGAAATGTGACTGTAGCCAGATGTATTGGTTTTATGTAGGTTTTTTTTATGATGGTTTCAAATTCTGCTATCAAACTTCAAAGTTTATTATGAATCCTACAAAAAATAATGTTTCCCAAATGACAGAAAAAACCTCAAAGACCTCCACACCTGTGCTGCTCTTTTTTTATTTCTCATGCTAATGATTCATAATGTATCTAATAGTTTTATTTGTTGTTTACAAAATCCTGCTGTGCTACCTTTCTGCTGTGTGTTAAAATTAGTGGAAACAGCAATGGTTCAGGGAGAAGAGCAAGGTGTATTGAAGAAAATGGTAGTCTTTAAACTTACGTAAATCTGGTTTTGTACTTTTCATTGCACAATGGATTCCTTTTTTACAGTTACTGGTTTGACTTTAGAAATTCGCAGCCACTCAAGTATTTTCCTCTTACTGATGAAAGAACGTCATGGCAATATTGAAGGCTGCTGTACAATAGGAACAAAGATTTTGTTTTACTAAATATACCAAACTGTGACCAACATTGACGTACTCACTTGGTTGCTTTCTAGTTCAGTTATAAAAATAACCCAGCAAAGCTTCCTTCTATAAAAGGATTATTCTAGGGGACATTTGCTTTACAAAGAATAAAATATATTCTGTGTTACTACATTTGACAGAACAGAAAACATGCGGTATTCTTATCCTGTATTTACAATGAAGTGATGCTCTTTCTCTATTACTAGAATTCAGAGATTATTTTCTTAGAATGATACAAAAAACCCCTTCCTTAAGGAATTTAATGGTATATTTTAAAAAACATTTTCTTTTTATAGTGTTCTTCATGCTAAGATAAATAATAGAATCTCTAAGGCATGATGGAAGATGTATGGGAAGAGCTTCTACTGTAATGAAAACTGGTGCAGTTTGAAGGGATTCTACAGTAAAACAGGACTAATCTAAGAAAACACAGCTATAATATTGCTGAATGTTTTCACTTTCAGGCATTTTGCAGAATGCTGATGTAGCCAATAAAAGGGCACATTCATCAAAATGCGTAATTTAATTTAAAAAAAAACCAAAAACCCACACCAGTTTAAGCATACAGTACTCAGATTTCACATGAAGGTGAAGAAACCCTTTAGGACATTTAAAATTTATGAGGAGTCTTGTGATTTCATTCATTACGTTGACAATATGCACAGCTTCTTTTGAAAATGGATTGGACCAAAAAAGGTGAACAGACGTGGTCGTAATAGCTCTTCCCATAGTGTGTGCTGAATTATGAGAGTTACTTCTGGTTATACGTTACCCAGGAGGACTGTTTAATGTGCTTGCTTATATAGACTGCAAATTTTTAGCTGTGGGCTGGTATCCGTATTGAACCATAAATTTACAGTTGATGTATTGCTTTCTAGGCAGACAACTCACACTCTGATAGAATTAAGGGTGAGAATTGATTTCCTGCTAAATAAGACACATTTTGGTTTAAAGTATAATAAATGGAAACTGAAGGCTCTATATGAAAGCAGATATATGTTGTAAATATTGCATATACAAAAAAAGGCTTTTATAATTATAGATTTGCATATAGATATGGAAAGATACCTTCTGAATGAAAACAATATCTATAACCTTTTTACCATTTGAATTTCAATTGACAGAAATATTTCTGCTAGCATGTTTCTGACAGCTGTGGCTACATCTCTATTCTTACAATATAGCATATTATCAAAATATACTTTCAGCTTGTTTTTAGCTTGTATTAAGTACTGAGGTGAATATTGCATGAGTTAGTGGTCTCATATGCTCGTAAGTACCATAACAAAAAAATGCTTTATGGCAAAAAAAATAATTAAGTGGTGATTGCTTATCAGCTATGTGCCAGCAAAGGTCTTCGTGAAGTTTGGACGGAGGCTGATTCACTAAGATGCAGAGCAAAATCTTTTATGAACTGAAGCAGGTTTTTTTCTAATCAGCAGTTAAGCTGCCAAGTGAGCCTGCTTAATTTCACTTCCACCCTGTGAAAAGCAGCTGCTGTTTTAGCACTTTCACAATACTGATACAAGAAGTAAGGGAAGAAAGAAACTACCTCTGCTGGCAGAATGAGGAAAACTTTGCTGTGTAATTTTGACTTAATTTATATTTGGAATTACATCCTGGTTCAGAATTAAAAAAACCTCAGTCTCCCCTTCCCCCCTGCCCCATGCACTCTCTTTTTTCTCTCTTTCTCTGTGTTGTTTTTGCAGTGAAGAATGCGCTGTGTGAAGTTTAATGAACTTGGATCATTCCTCATCAAAGAGAGATTTATCCTGGAGGATTTCAAGCCATGTTTTTTCTTTAGAACTATTTGCTATAAACTTTTTCAGTTGACATGAAATAATGTGTATCTTTCTTGAGTATAAAGGAAACATTTTTCTGTAAATAATATTTCCCAATTGTAGTCTCATTTTGTGTCAAAGCTGTGTTTCTGTCCAGAAGAAACACCCCATCCATCTAGTTTTTATTTTTCATGTGAATTTTTCATTTAATTGGTTTGTTACTGTATACATGTGTAGCTGAAATTGTATATGTACTCTGAAGTGAAGGAAGCAGTTGCCATCTTAGGGTGTTTTAGCTACTTGGTTAAAGCTACATGCCCGTTGTTTGTCTAGCAAGTGCTAGGAAAATATGTGCCATAATTTGGATTTTTTGTTCTTGGGGAAGAATCTCCTTCATGATAGCTTTTAAAATTATTCAGGATACCTGTAGCTGCAGAACTCTACTAAACAAATTTTTAGGCTGGTATCAGAAATACGTGTTTGTGTGTGTAAAGAATTTTCTGAAGGTATGTGGTAATTGCTGAAGAAAGAAACGTCTGTCTTCTGAAGAATGGCATAATTTCTTACAGTTTACTGTAGGGAATATAGTGTTTTATAGAAATTCTGAAGATAAGGTTTGTGCCCCAGAGAAGTCACCAAATTCACAAAAGAATTCTGCCTGGGTGATAGACAGGCTAAAACTCTGCATAGATTTGGGAGTATATGCCGAATACTTTAGATATTCAACTAACACAAAGCTGTCCAGTCTAACTGGGCACTGTGCATGTACTCATCTGGTCCTCTCCATACTTTCCTACTGCTGTGCTGACATTTTTAAGCTTTTTCAGAGCATTTTTCTTGCCATGCCATCTAATTTGATATGTTTGACAGATGAGTTGGCTCTGGTCCACCAACCAGTGGTTGATAGGAGGATTTATAAAGGAGGACAGACATCATTATGCAGTGGCTCAAATATGCTTCTAAACACAGAATTCAAAGGACCCCCACCTGTAAACATAACCCCATTATTTCTTTCATTATGTGACACCTTTATGTGATGGCACTGAAATAATGTAATCCTTTGATTCAGATGTCTGCTACCATGATGTGAACCAGGATTTACAATTTCTCCAAGAATTTGAGGTTTGAGAATGATGGAAGATTCAACTTCCATACTTCTACATTGGAAGGTTTGATAAACCTGGAAGAAAGGCGTTTCAGTCGGGAAACAGTGGCAAGTGTATGCAGTAACTTTACTTATCCACAGTCTTTCATTTCTATAGGGGGAAAAAAACCCCAAACAATTATGAAAATCACCAAATCAAATGAAAAATAAACTCTCTGTTGGAAGACAATATCCAAGTTGGTGAGATGTGAGGTGATGCTACTCTTTTCCTACTTTTATGCAAATTAGTCTTCAAAACTATCAAGGAGTTCTTAAATTTTGCATGTTACCTTGTATTTGGCAGTATCCTTATTTTTTGAAATAAAACCTGCAGTATAATACACTATCATATAATGCAGAGAGTAAATGAGTGAAAAGTGAAATTGCATTGCTGTTGGTGTAAGTTGGTAGAATCAATGAAGGTTAAAACCCAAAGTCGTTTGTTGAGAAATCGGTATGATACTAAATGGTTACTAGAGCTGACACGTTAACAGAGGAATCTAGAGCTGCTGATGGATTTGATTATTTCTGTTGTAGCACTTATGTCTAGAATATATCTTCCGAAGATCCATCTAATCCTGTTGCTATATAAATGTTCTTGGTATTTAATTTCTATCAGTAAAGCTTCCTTGGGAATGTCCACATTTGGTAGCATGGTGAAAGTTCCCTATCACCTGAAACTTGTGTGCTGAAAGGCTCATTGCACATAATTAAACCTACTCAAGTTCAATGAATTAGATACTCTCCCACTTTCCTATGGGGTCCACTCATTAGGCTTTTTTGGAACATCCATCAGAAGTTCAGAGAATTTGAACTAGCTCTCCTGTCTTGTTTATGGACGTTTTACTCTGAAACCAGTCAACTGTTTTTCCTCTTCAACACAATAACCTTTGTATCTCGTACTCCAGGAAATCCACCTCCCTGTGATCATGTCCGGCCAATCCACCCTTTTTTCCTTCTCCTAATCATGTATCTCTGTTTTCAGCATGAGCTTCCAGTTCTCCCCTTTTTCTTAGCCAGCGCTTTGTTTCTGTGGGCAGATAAATAGTTTTGTGTCTGGCACTTGAAGTGCAGAAGGAAGAACCTTCCTCTTGTTTCTACTGGTTCCTTTCCTAAAGTGTTTTCCTCCTCCTTTCCCGACAGCCTTGTTCCTTGTGTCCTGACTGCTCCTTCTGCTCGCCTGTGAGCCTGATCTGCAAGGAGAAGGAAGGACTGTCTGATGCAGCTGTTGTGATGCATTGCTCCGGCCTTTCTCAGCTCTCCATTTCCCACAGCAAGGGCATGCATCAGGACAACCCAGCCTAGGTTTAATGAGACGGACAGTGGAAAAAGAGGCTGCAGTCTCTAGTCTTACTTGCATTTTATACATTGGTTGAAATACTACATTACTCTTCTGGAAAGAAAAGACAGAATTTTTTCTGGAGCTTCTCATACCCTTCAACTCTTCTTGATACATTTCATCCCAATTTACTCTTTTTTCCCAGAGGTGGAATTAGTAGAGGGTATAATGCTAGTTTTGAGAAAACGTATTTTAAAAGTAACGGGTCACTAGAATCTTTGTATATCAACACAGTTTTTTACTTTTATATTTTTCTGCACTGGTATTTACTGAACAAGATTTAAATCTTTAGAATTTGTAAAAGATTGTATTATCTCTGTTCTTCATGACAGTAAAAAAAAAAAAAAAAAAAAAACCAAGCTTACCTAGTTCTGTTTTAGTCACCTTAGTTTAGAGTCATATAATCCTTAACATTAATTCTTTACTCTAAGCTCTCAATTTTAGTTGTCTTCTATATCAATGCTTTTAGTTATGTTTTTAAAACATTTTCCAGAAATAACTTTTACCTGAGATGCTCTAAATTCGTAAGAGCTTTCTTTTATTTCTAAGAAGTATCTGTTTCCAGGTTGGATCTTGCAGGCATCATCTCTAAGCAGGTTTGTAGTGCTGAGTATGCTGTTTTTTTGATGCACTGTGCATACGTATGCTTGCTAGATGTGACTTTTTTCTCCTTACTCTGGGTTGGCAGCTCTTGGCTGCATCACCTGCAGTTGTACGTTGTTTCGCAAATACTATGTGCGGCCCTACATCCGATATGCTTCTTGTCTTATGTTATTTCTAGCAGTATTTCCTTCGTGAGGGTTCTCCTAAGTTTTTACTCTGTATTCTTCCTTTTTTTATTTTCTTCCGTGACCGAAGTAAGTATGTTTGTGTGTGTTTGGTTTTTTTTTTTTTTTTTTGGTTTGTTTTTGGTTTTTTTTTTTTTCCTTTGGGCATTATCTTTTTGTCCTGAGTAGTTTCTGTAGCCTGCCATATCACGTATCACTCTTTTCCAAGTGTGAAGTCATATCATCTGTTAGGTCCTTGCCCCTCGCCCTCCACCCTGCAGCTCTGGATATCTGAACTGAATTAGTATCTGATCTGTTATAATGAAAACTGCCAAGTGCCTTAATTATAAGTCTGACTTATTAGTTTAAAATGAATAAAAGATTCTTCAAGAAATTCTTTCACTTTTTGCAGTTTCATTTGCAATCTTTCAAAAGTATCTCTTTTGGGGGGGTTCAGTATTATTGCAATTTCAGTTCAGAGCTTGTGCTTTCAAGCTGGCTCTGGAAACCGGTTAACTCATCAGGAGGTACAGGTTCAGCAAAAATGAAAAAGTGGTTATCAGTGAACTTTATTTTTTTCTTGCGGTGGATTCCAGCTTTTCCCATACAGATGTCAGATACTTATCTGATTTTCTACCTACCATTCATCACCGTAACACTAGTTTTGGCTTGTTAGTGGCCTTTTGTTCCTGCACTACTATTTTTCGTCTCTCTCATTCCTAGGGGTCTGGCTTCCTTACTCCTCTGATAATCATAAAGTACTGTAGTTCCTAACTATGGAGTTATGGACTTATAACTTCGGAGTTTTGTGATCCAAACACCTGCTTAAAGCCGAGCTAATATTAGATCGGGTTGTGCAGGGACTTAACCAGGCATTTTGAGTATCTCCAGTAATGAAGATCACATAGTCTTGTGTGAGTTCCAGTTTGGTGTTATGTAGCACTGTGATGTGTGTATGTTTGGTTGGTTGATTATTTTTTTTAAGAGGAAAACAGAAAAAGTATTAAAAAAAGCAAGTGTTATTGAAGTTCAAGCACCCTATTTGAGAGTCTGTGATGTAGGGAGATCCTAATTTTCCTGGCTAGTTGCTCAAGAAGGATTGGTACATATTTCTGAAGATGCTTACATTGATGTGACTAGAGAAAGTGACAGTAATTCTGCTGGAACTGTAGGTACGCTGATAGAATACAACTCTCCATGAGTAAAACAAACTGAACAGCCAGAACCTGACCATTATGTAAAGAACATATTTAAAACAAACAAACAAACAAACAAAAAACCCCGCTAATCTTTGGTAGGAAATCAATCCATTTGTATTCTTTTTATCTTACTATATTAGATTTTTAAGTTCTTTGTTCTGTGATAGTGGCCATTTTGCTGTATTTGAACTGATGTATTCAATTCAAATATTTTAATGTTACCGGGAATCTTAATTTTCAGAATATCACTCAGATGTTACATATTTGACCAACTGAATATTGGTGTTATGCAGAGATACGGTGTGGGATGGTAAAGGCTCCTTGATATAAAACTATATGTATAGTCTGGAAAAAAATAGAGAATATTATTTGAGTGGGGAAACTTTGTACTTACCTCCTTGAGGAAGAAAGTGTTATATTTGCCCAGTGATAAGTATGGAGAGTTAATGAATGCTGTGTAGGAATTGGAAAGCATTCCTATCCACCGTTTCAAATATTTTTAGTACTGTTTGGAAATGAAGACTATCCTTGAAGGACAGATGGCAATTGCATACGAAGCACTTTCTGAACTGTTTGCTGCCTCAGGCTCTGTGATAAAATAGGGGAGTTGACAATATGTACTGTATTATCCTTTCATGGAATAATAATCACTTCTTGCAGGTTGCTTCTGTAGGTATTTCATTTTACATAGTTCAGGTGTAAGCTATTATGATTTCACAACAAAAAACATTGGTTCTTGCCTGTGTCATGTTTGAGAGTAACTTTATAAGCAAGATTTTGAAGTTAAAAGTTGAAACTTTTTTTCCTTAAGGTTTCAGTAGTAACTACTCTGCTTCTGTCTTCATGTAACTATAATGTTTTCGTTTCATTGTAAGTATTGAGTATATTGAATATTTGAATATTTGAATGTATTATAATTGTGTGAGTATCTCATCCTTGCTTAGAACATGTTCAGTTTTCATATACATTTATACCTAAACCCTAATTTTGATAACTCCATCCCATTTTAACTCTCTATTACTGATAAACCAAACTCATGTGCACAGTATAACATGCTTTAGGAAACAGCGGGAATAACTTTAAAAAGCCGTTTCTAAAGATAACTTGTACTACAGCAGACCCTGGGAAATGATAGGCAACTCTTTGTGCTTGGTTCATTTATACAAGCCATTCAGTCAAGTGCTGCTCTGACATTTCAGTGAAATGTAAGACCAGAAGGAGGGAGTGCTGACATAATTAGATATTAAGCCTTTTTAGATGGGGACTTCCATCCCCAAAGACCTGCTTATGGTTGCAAATATTCTTCATAGTGACTAAAAATGAACTGTGCAAGCATATATGAGACCTACCATGCTATAGGTTCCAGAAGATTTGCAAAATTTCCACAAGCTCTGAATGTCTCACCAGGTCAATAATGTAGCTTGATGGGCATATACTGCCAGGAATTTTTATTCCTTTTTCCTTCCGGTTTTAAATATTAACCATACTGCGTGCAGATCCCTTTCACATATTTAGTTTTTCCTTGTTTTTATATTACAGACATTCACTATAAGACACTTACCAAGTTAGAGTAAGCAGTTCAAGAATATTTTTGCTTGCCTTTATAAAGCATGGGCTCTCTAAATGAATTCTGAACTTCCCATGTTGCCTACTGACAAATATTGTGCATGAGAGACTCCTATTATTGTAGGTCACTGAATTAATTTTAAAAATGCCAATTGACATGATTCCCTTAGGGAGTTGTAAGTTGCAGCCTTATATTACATTCCTGCACAAATGTGGAAATTCAGTGTTTTAGAAGGGAAAGCATTTTTAGTACAGAAACAGCTTAACATGAATCAGGTGATGCTTTTCTAGCATTTAAATTCTAATAGATGGAAATAAGCAGACTTCCTAGAGATTTTTCACTGGCATTGCATGTTTAACTCTCAGGAGAAAATTGGGATTGGTGTCCTTACTCCTGGCACCAAACTTCACAACTGTGGTTGATTGTTGTATTTTGCATAACTGAAAATAGGAGTTAAAGTACTAATAACAGATGCAGCTTAGTTTAGTCCAGACATAGAGAAACTAAATGCAGGAAGAGAAATAGCTGAAGATAAGCTGTCCACAGCTATTTGTGTGAGTGATTTTTGGTTGGAAGGATCTATGGGATGGTACTGGTATTTGTTATAACTTGCTGACATACGGCATGCGTTCTGTTTCCGTCAAATAGTCAAAAATAGAGCACTGTAGATAAGAGATGATAATTAACCAATAAAATAGGCTTTTCACTTAATTATAACGCTGCCCAGTAGCAGTGCTGCACTTAATGGCTTAAGAGCAAGTGCTCTATATTCCTTGTGCACTGAAGTTTATAAAAATGGTAATTTTTATTTTGTAGAATTGTGAAACGTGATACTTGGTTTATGAAAGCAGGGTTGCTGTCTTTGGCCCCTCGTCCATTATAGAAACCCTCTAACATCATCTTGTCTACTTGAAAATTAAAATTTGTTTGGTACTAATACAGAAGTTACCAGAATTAACAAATCACTTATTGTGAAAATGCTATGAGTTTCTACAAGCACAATTGCGTGCCAGCACATCATTCTCATCTTTTCAATATCAAGATTTTTTTTTCCTCTATGTATGCTTCTCTGCTTACAGTAGGACTATTTTCACTTAACATAGCACAGTGATTGTGACCCTCTGAAACTTCTCTGTGATGCTGTTGAGCCATGACTCTTGAACTGGGAATCCTCACCTTAGTGACAGGAAACATACTAAGAAAACAGTTAATCTACTTTTAACTAGCTAGGATAAAACACTGGGTAATATGTGGTATAGAATATTTTTTTTAGCGGCAGGAAGAAAGACTTTGTAGTATATTGGGTATTTTTCCAATTCACATCTCTAATTTGTATGATTGTGTTCTTGAATAAGATTCTTTCTGGCATTCTCCAGTGAGACGTTATATTAATAATGCATCTTTCATTTTAATTTTACATTTTTTGTCAAAGATAATTCAATTTTTTTTAGAGTTTGATTTCATAGCTTTTATCTGCATGTGAAGCTTTTAATGGCACCATAGCATGTCAAGATAAACTACTTTATGCTGAACTTTAAAAGCTGTTTTATGTCTTTTTGGGTGACATGGTTAATGATGGGTTAAAAGCTAACACCAGTTGAGGGAAGCAGAGGGTGGGAGGGAAATGCTTTCTTTGTATTATTCAGACTACACAGTGAATTTACATGAGAATTTTATCAGCATTCTTGGTGATATGCCTACTCTGAATGAATTCCCAGCAGATGCAAATTTTTTGGACTGGCTTCTTTATCTTTCTTCTTTTGAGATACTGGCTTAAAAGGATTGATCTGCCTTTTATGTCTAGAGAATGATGCCTTGAGACTTATTTGCCATATATTTCAGACAGCCTTTCCAGCTGTTGAAAGTAAAGAACAATTCTGCAGACACCTTTGACTTGTACTAGGGGTAAGGTCCAGGCAAAGAACTGGGGAGAGTAGCCACTTCTTTGACCATCCTTTTTAGTATAGTTAGTGGAAATTACTCAAAACACTCCATACTCTGAGCATAAGCCTGCCTATGTGTAAGAAACCTAAAAGAAGTTGGGCATTTTGTTAAGGCAAGTATCTATGTCTTTATATCTTCACTAAACTAGAAGACATAGATCATAGGATCACATCCTTGATCATACGGTAATTCAGGCTGGAAGGGACCTCAGGAGGTCCAAACTCTTACTCAAAGCAGAGCCAACTATGATGTCAGACCAGGTTCTGCTGCTCTGTATGACTTCTGGGTAGCCTCTTCCACTGCCTGCCTGTCCTCACTGGGAAAAAGTTTCTCCTTATATCCAGTCAGAATCTGTCTTGTTTCAACTTATGCTCATCGTCTCTTGTCCACTCATCATGTACCAGTGTGAAGAGCCTGGCTGTGTTTTCTTGATAAGCTTGTAAGTATTGGCATGCTGCTAAGTCCACTTGGAGCTGTCTCTTCTCCAGGCTGAGCAAGCTCGTGCCCTTGGCTTCTCCTTGCAGGGCTAGTGCCCCAGCCCCTGACCAGCTTGGTGGCCCTCTGCTGAACATCCTCCACCTTATCAATATCTTTGCTTTTCTTGGGGGCTCAAAACTAGAGACAGAATTTTTAAATTCCCCATCTGTGAGTATCAACTGATCCCCATGATTTGGTGTCATCTGCAAAGTAGATGAGAATGCGCTCTGTCACCTCCAGGTCACTGATAAAGAAGTTGAACAGGACAGGACAGATACCTGCAGTACTTCATTTGTTACTGGCCCCCAGGCTGAGTACCACCCATGAGCCACTACCCTTTTTTTTTTTTTTTTTTTTTTTTTTTAATCTGATTGTCTGCCTGTCCTGACATGGATACAAGAATATTGTGAGAGACAGTGCTCCTTGTGAGAATCAAGAAAAATTGCATGACCATTATTGACTTTCATGTTCTTTTCCAGAGTTAGAAAAATTTCAGTTGATACTATTCTAGTAAGACTTGCAGGTATAATACATTAGATTAATATATTTTGTAGTGCAGTCAAAATAGCTATCCCGTGTAGATGACTAAGTTACAAGTCATTAACCTAAACTCAGTGAAGTCAAATAGAGGATAACTATTGCTTTGACTTGGAGATACTTGTGATTGGTTGTTTTTTTTCTTCATTGATCTGCTTGAATTTCCAAATCTTAGCAGAAGGTTTTTAAAACCAATGCTTTCTGAATTGGATGCCTGCAGATGACCTGGCAAAAATCCAAACTGAAAAATATGTTTATTTAAAATGAAGTTTTGATCTATGAAGAAGACTTCAAAGACTGGTAACCAATATGTAGTGTAATAGTGTGGTTAGAGTAATTTGTTTTTTTAAATGGAGAACTTGGTCTATTCTACTTAAAAGCTAGTAATCAGTATCTGTAAGCATCTTTGCTGGTTTTAATATGAGTAGAACACTGGACTTTTTGTATAACTTCAAGTAAATTAGTTGCGTGGGGTTTTTTTATAGCACATGAGGAAGACAGAATCAAATGATTGCATTAGGATGCATGTGTGCATGATTGTTAGAAGTTTTTTTGTTGTATTTTTGGTTTGTGGTTTCCCTCGCTCCTCTCCCCTTGCTCCTCTCCCCTCGCTCCTCTTCCTCGCTCCTTTCCTCTTGCTCCTCTCCCTCGCTCCTTTCCTCTTGTTCCTCTCCCTCGCTTCTCTCCCTTTTCCTTTCCCCTTCACATGGAACTACTGCAGGAGGTAGCATGATTTCATGGCTTGATAGGTTCCCTTCTCTTTGGAGAAAATGCTGAAGACTACATTAGGAGAAGGTGTAGAATTCATTTTGTATAATGTTGTGAAATCTGAAGGCTGACATTTTAAGCTCTAAGCACGATCAGCAAAACCTAGAAAAAAATCATTCTGCTTGGTGTAGTCTGGGATTTTATGCATTACCTATTGCATCACAAAAATACCATCGTTTGCCAATGTAACTGAAAAAGGACTGTTACTTCAAGGCAGCATTGTGTCAGGTAGCTCTTGCACTATTGCATGGCACCTGGATTTCTCAGGATAGGGAGTGGTAGTGACAAGTATTGGAAAATTACATTTGTATTGTGAAAAAAATTGTGTTGTTTTCTTCATTTAGGTCCCACCACCTTGAGGATGACGTAGGGCTCCTCTCTGTTTTGGTAAATTACGGAAGTTGCAACCTGGTACATTTTGTCTCCTGTTTTGTTACAGGAGTAACACCAGAGGGGGAAAGTGACTGTCTGCTCTGGGCAAGAAAATCCAAATGGAAATATTAAATCATTTTAGAGTGTAGTTAGCATGTGTTATCATGGGCCTAGAAGAAAACCTGAGGATTTGGGTCTTGAAGTAACTTTTGATTGTATATATTGTATAGCTTTGAGAAGTGTTGTGCAACTTCCAAATACACCTTGTAAGTAATAGTTGTTCTTTTTCTTTTTAAAGGCTTTTGTGTCTGTGTGTACTGTTTGTCAGAAAAAAATCATACTTATTCAATCAACTACACTGTGTTCAGCTCTTTATCTTTTTGAGCCTGAGACAGCTTCAAGGAATTCAATATTTGTTGTACTCCCTCCTCACCTTTCATAGCTTTTTTTTCACCCAACAGCAAGAAAAAGTAGCATGCATGATGTCTGTATACATATGTATATATATGTGTGTATACACATATATGTAAAAACTATTAGTAGTGTCACATGATACTATGAAATGCTGTAAAACTATCAGTGCATTTCTAATATGAAGTTTGTTACCAACCACACAAAAGCTTTTTTTCTTTTTTTTTTTATTATTTGGGACAGCTTCTTAAGAAGTCGTACTTATCACTATACAGCTTTGCATACTAGAATATCCTGTAATTTCCTCCTTTTATTGTAAAGAAACAAAATGTGTGCATTTTGTAGTGATATGAAAAGAATGCTTGAAAGAAAGCCTTTTCAGTGTGATTGCTTTTGCAACTATCTTCCAACTACTTTTGCTATGAGTACAGTGTTGAATTTGTTAGCTAAATACTCTCTGGAAACCTCATTGTATGTAGAAACTTACTTTATTGTAGCAGTTTGCAGGCACATACATTTAATCTTTCTCTTAATATAAAATAAACTATGCGAAGTGCTATATGCGGGAAATTTTTACCTGTGGAGTTCACAGGGGGTTTTTTTGGGGGGGTGGATGGGTTATATTTTTGTATTATTTTTTATTTTGTACTCTTATTTTAATACGGAGGTGATGGACATTTTAAATCAAGTTAGCTGTGACTTGCTTTAAAATATGTATGTATGTTTCACTTGCTGGCATTCATTTTGAAAGCTGTTGACAGATAACATTAACTCTCACAGTATCTGGTCTAATTCCTGAGGTGTATTGTGACTAAGGGGTCTCATCGGTACAAAGTTTCAGCCTTTTTGACAAATGCCATACCTGGCAGATTGGGTTCAAGGTTATTGTCTGAGTTTTAACAGTTTGTCAATGGTTGGTTGCTTCCACAGTCTTAATAGCATTTTTCTGAAAGTCTGGTTTTCCGTATTTCAAAATATCACACCTCTTGCTGTTTCTTTATTACTAATGCATGAAATATATGGAAATCTGAGGTCTCTGTCCGTCTATAAAATAAAACCAGATCAAGGAGATGATACTTCCATTTCAAAATGATGAAAACCGGTTTAGGACTGATTTAGTAATCAATATTCCAGATCTAGTATGTGTGTTCTGTGAATCTGACTTGTTTGTGGTTTTCACTGAAATTTTAAAACCAAATACACAGCCAGATTCTGTTCAGTGGCTAGATTCCATGTGCGTGAAATTACTGAATGGATTATCTGATGATTTCTCTTCTTCAAGCTTTGCTTTTGCATATAGCCTTGGAACTGAAAGATTAGTAAATCTATTTTCTTGATGCTTTCCTTCCTTTTTTAAAGTTTGCCTCAAGACAAAGAAGTTATATGGAGCATTACAGTACAAAGGTAATCTTGAGACAGAAATCATAACAAACTGAAAATGATGAAGTTTATCGGAAGTTTGGAAATATTAAGTTAATTAAGAATGAAACTTTGTTTCTTCTGGCACTTCAGAAATACCTTTGTCAGTTTACAGCTTATTCTGTTAAATTGGGAAACGGGAAAAACAGATAAACATTACGAATATTAAAGAAAAATTTGAAGACTCGAATTCTGAATTTAAGTTTGCTTTCTGTCTTCCTGTACTTCCTTACTTCTTCTAGAAATTATTAAAAGAATGGTTTATCACAGACAAAAGGCAGATTTCTAGATTTGATTACTATCATTAAAACCATAACCTTTCTCTATTACGCTTATAAACACTGACATACATATTGTTAAAATATTCAGTAGCTATTGAAGATAAATTGTTCCAGGAGATCACCTAATTATCCAATTAATTAGGTATTTTCCTTTTTTGCTTTGTCACTGTAACAAATAAGAAATGCAGATTTTTGGACTGCTGTTGTGAAACACCTGCTTTTCTTCATGAAAATGAATATGAAAGGAATTTCTTTGCCTGACTTTGTATTTCTGCCTTTGTGCTTGGATTCTGTTCTCTGACTGAGGCACCTTAAAGGTAGTCATTTTGCTGCTGCATATCAACGGGCTTGGTTCCTCTTTATTGGCTTTCCATACTTTATGTTTAAAAAAGGCATATAAACATCTGTTTGCAATGGTAATGATGGCAAGTCTTCTGTTAATACTTACATATGTAGCTGAAGAGCAGTTAAAGAAATTACATTTCAGTAAATGCAAATTTTACAAAGGGGGGGAAAACTTATTTGAACAATGGTTCACTCTTAGCTATTTTTATTTACTGTAACAGGATTCTAACTTATTTTCTTTGGCATATAATCCTGTCATAGAATCATGGAATGGTTTGGATTGGAAGGGACCTTAAAGAACATCTAGTTCCAACCCCCCTGCCACGGCAGGGACACCTTCCACTAGACCAGGTTGCTCAAAGCCCCATCCAACCTGGCCTGAACACTTCCAGGGATGGGGCATCCACAACCTCTCTGGGCAACCCGTGCCAGTGCCTCACCACCCTCACAGTGAAGAACTTTCTCCTTACATCTAATCTAAAACTACCCTCTTTCAGTTTAAAGCCATTACCCCTTGTCCTATCACTACACTCCAGGTTAAAGTGTCCCTCTCCAGCTTTCTTATAAGCCCCCTTTAGGTACTGGAAGGCTGCTGTAAGGTCTCCCCGGAGCCTTCTCTCCTCCAGGCTGAACAGCCCCAACTCTCTCAGCCTGTCCTCACAGGAGAGGTGCTCCAGCCTTCTGGTCATCTTTGTGGCCCTCCTCTGGACTCGCTCCCACAGGTCCATGTCTGTCTTGTACTGAGGACCCCAGAGCTGAACGCAGTACTGCAGGTGGGGTCTCGTGAGAGTGGAGTGGAGGGGCAGAATCCCCTCCCTTGACCTGCTGGTCACGCTGCTTTTGACGCAGACCAGGATACGGTTGGCTTTCTGGGCTGCAAGCGCACATTGCCGGCTCTTACTCAGTTTTTTCATCTACCAATACCCCCAAGTCCTTCTCCGCAGAGCTGCTCTCAATCCACTCATCGCCCAGCCTGTATCCATGTTTGGGATTGCCCTGACCCATGTGCAGGACCTTGCACTTGTCCTTGTTGAACTTCATGAGGTTCGTACGTCATTCAGTAGGAGTGCACAAAAATACCTAGGTTGCAGACTGACACATGGTCATTCCTTAGCTGCAAACATACATCAGAAACCAAAGGACTAACTTTGCCTAATAGTTTACGTCATTCTTGTATAGTTACCCTCCTTGTGATATATTTATAAAGGATAGTATTTAACAAATAGCAGGCTATCACCCTGTTGGTAGAATTGTAAAATATCACCTCTCCTATCATTTTGCTGTATCAGCAAAATGACTATTTAAGGTCAGTCACTAACTCAGTTACGACAAAAGGTATTGATTATTTTTTTTTTTTTTTTTGGATTAAGTGAGTCAGTAACGTTTCATTTCCAACATGAATAGAAAACATTCTAGGTATTTCAATTTTCTTATCTCAAGTGAATGAGCACTTATTTTAAAAAAACTAAAAAACATAATACCCTGCAGACAAGGAACAAAACCATGTCATTTTTGTAGGATTCTAGTTGCCTTTGTCACTCCTTTCTGGAATTGTGTGTGTGTCCCTGTTAAATTCTACCAGCAACCACAAATTAATTTTAGCTCCCATAGGTTTTTGTCAAACAGATTTCTTTCATACCCCCCCAACTTAAAGGGAAGTATTAGCATCATGAGTACCTTTTCTTTTGAAATATAGTAGACTTTTGTGAGTTAGGTACGTAAATACTGTTTTTTCAAGTGTTGTCAAGTTAGAATACTTGTTGGGGAAAGAATAATAAAATGTGAGGCTAGGTAAGCATTAAAACAAATAATCACACTGTTGATAATAAGGTAACAATTAAATGCCACAAAAAAAAATTACCAAGACTTTATCTGAAACTAAGCATATATGTCAATCAGGCAGCTGATGATGATTCTTAGTGCTAATACAAGCAAATGTTATGACACTGTTTAATAGAAGAATGTGCTTTCTTTCTCTATGCTTGCCTTAAACGTACTTAAACATTTGTGAAGTAAATATACTTTAATGTTTGTCAAGTAATACATTTTAAAATATTTCATTACATGAACAATGAACCCTTTTATAGTTTAAAGTAATTTTAATTAGCATTCTACACAAAGGGGCAATTTAGCTGACTTTTCAGAAGTTTTTAATGTTTTCTCTGATTTGTCCAATTCTTCATTGCTTATACATTTTAGCCTGAAATTACTGTTTGGGATGTGTTATGATACCAGGATGTTTGGCTGTGGGCAGGGAATGTGTTCAAAGTCTGCATCTTTATCAATACGTGTCCTTAAATCACTTGGATCCCTTGAGTTCTGCTTGAAGGATGGACTCCTGGGCTTGCTGAGCTGTGTTGGTACCTGCCTTCATTCATACTTCTGAGCAGATCAGGTTTTGCAGTGTGGGTGTTTCAGGTTTTTTAGGTACAGCATTTCTTCTGGGTGTTAGACAGTTCGAGTGCACTCCTTGGCAGCAGGTCCGAAATTTACTCCCATCCTATTTATAGAAACAGAAGAGTGGATACAGAGGCAGGTTCTACATGAGGAAAAAGCAACTTGCCAAAACTCTCTCTTTCTCCCTTCTTCCCCTTTCCCTCTGTATTCAGCCATGACCAAGGTTCCAAGCCCCTTCCCTGGTATGGCACGTATAACCATGGCTTAGGTTCTTGAGGAGACTGCTAAGTTGAGAGAGCTGAGAAAATGTCTACAGAGTAGAATAATGCAAGGTACGGAAGATAAAATAAGAGATGTGGGTTATATTGTTGAGGTGGGAATTAGCAATAACTTGAGTTGGAAAACACCAGCATGAAAAGCTATACAAACTTAAAGGCAAAAAAGGAGTCAGTAAGAGATGTCAAGTCAGCACCATTAAGGATCATTTCCAGGTAGCAGTGAAGGATGGCCCTTTCCAAAATGAGTGATAGCAGTTAATGGGAAAGGGCTCTGTGTGTCTTGCCTGAGTGGTGATAATACTAATGCTTAGTTACCTTGTGAAATTGTAGGTATATTTTGTGTGCATTAGCCAATAAATAGTTTGAAATATCATATTTATTGTTAAGTAAGTGTAGTATTTTAATGGTATTTTAAATTTTATTCTGCTTGCAGTGACTTTTTGCCCACAGCTAATGGTGCTTGAACAAAGTGACCCAAAGAAGGAGGGATGCATACCTTGTTAAAGAGTTGAAATGCATTTTTCTTAAAAATCCAAAGGTCTTTTTTGTGGCCAGTATGGTATGTTACTTGAGCTAACCACGGAATTTGTGTTCGTACAAGCTTCCAATAAAAATATTCTGCTGGAGTTTTGAAAAATTAATAAATGAAAATTGTATCATTTACCGTACTTTCCCCCCCGGTGGTAATTTGCTATCCATTATTGTGTAATGTATATTGTACTAGTTCGGTTCCCATATTGAAAAGTGCTTCATTAGCCATTTCTTAAGCAATAGTGTAAATTAAAGTGAAATTGAGCCATAATATTACTGTACTATCACAGTAATGTGATCATATTCTTTCTACGGTGCGGGATGGACATAAATCTGTCAATAGCAAAACCCACAAAATACAAATACAAATCCACACCATTGTATTGATGTGTTTTCTAAGATCTCTGGTCTATCAACCAGCTAGCCTGAATATACTGAATTTACCTTTGCTGTAGCAGTGAAGAAATCAAGTCTGTAGTTTTGCACGTAAGTGTCATAAAATTCAGATTTAGGATGTCATTGTGCTGATTTAGAAAGAATTGATTTATTAGTTACATTGAAGTTGGAAAAAAAGTGTGAATGTAAAAAAATAGGTGAAGTAATGGAAAAGGTAATTCTGAATTACAGAAAGCCATCTGGACATGGTCCTGGGCAGCTGGCTGTAGGTGGCCCTGCTTGAGAGAGGGGTTGGCCCAGACAACCTCCAGAGGTCCCTTCCAACCATTCTGTCATTCTGATTCTGTGAAAACAAAATTTAGAAGAAACCAAGTGGCCTCCTATCACTAGATAAGTGTTTTCAAGTAATGGAGGATTGATTTACTTTTTTTGTTATCCTTGCACATGTTCCAGTGAGAATGCGGGAAACTCTAACTATGTAACATTGGTAGACTAGAGAGATTCTGGAGGAACAAAAAAAGGTTTGTATTTTTTTTAAAAAAACCTTGCAAAGGAAGACAGAAACCTGAGTTAATTAGTCTAGGAAAAAAAGAAGATGGGGAGGAAGCATAGAATTCTTGATGTAAAGAGCAAATTGGACAAAGTTCTGCCAGGAATAAATGAAGTATTTTTGGTTCCACCTCAGTGCAAGAAGGCCTGACTGGATCATCTCCCTCTTTTCCAGACCTAATTTTCTTTGGTCGTAACTCATTGCCTTGTTCTTCCATCCAAAAGAACTGCATCATTGTCTAAGATCAAAACTGATTTTTGACGATAGACTTAAGTCCTGCTCTTGCTAATGATGGTAGTTCCCCTTAGTTAACCTGGAGAGTTGAAATGGAGAGGTGCATGTTGATTGCTGGTTGATAGGTTTCTGTTACTACTCAATATATGGGGCAGGGTGAATCTTCATTGTCCGATTTTGTGGTTAAAATTATTTTCCAGTAGAAGACATGGCAGATGTCATCTTGAATTCTTTGCTTTTAGAAATAATTTTTAAACCATATAGTCTTTGTTGGTTAATGGCAATCTGCTTGCCTGGAGCAGTGTAATAAAATGAAGTGAAAACCAAAATGTTTAGGCTGTATGGAGATTGCAAATGTACAAAACTGTTCCTGTTCAGCCACATAACTGTAGAAAGCTACAGTATTTTAGATAAATACCATACAAATTTAAAAATCAACTACATATGTTAGCCGAGTCTCTGCTGCTTAATTGGCTTAAAGTATTTCATATTGGATGTGAAGAATACATTTATATATTAATACCAATCCTTGTTCAAATGTTTTACGTGTCTTGATGCATCTTAGTCTGAACTCAACCTACAGCTTTTGTCACTGTTATGGAGGAAACTTTTTAAATATTTTATCTCATCTTCATCTTACAGTATTTGTAAATCTAAGATCTATTAGTGTAGCTGACAGAAAAAGAAGGAAAGTTTTTCATCTTCATTATATACAGGCATGTATATAACTCCTGATGGTACCAAAGCAGGAATTGTATAAATTCTTTGGTTACAGAAAGAACAAGCTATTATCGTTTCTACCGAGAAAAATCTGAATTTTCAGTATACTTATTTTAATTAAGTTCTTAGTAGTATGGGCTTTTTTGGCCTGCTTTAAGAAAATTGGTTATCAAAACAAGGTTAATAAATGCATTCTAGAAGTTGTATACTTTAAAGCTGTGCTTGATTTATATATGAGATGTGAGAAACAGCTCTGTCTAAAATTATCTAAACCATTGTGTATGAACCAGTAGAATGAATCGGATGTTCATACTGTCTTTCTGGAAATTTCATATGTGTTGGAAATGTTTCTAATTCCCTTAACTCCTACTATTTATAATTGTTTGTAAACTGCAGAAAACAAGTTCAAAAACACAGCAGAAAAGGCATGTTTCTGTAAAAAAATGAATAAAACATTTACAAGAGGCACGGGAAGTTAAACACTCAGTAGTTTGTTATCTCGATGTGAGGTGAGCAAAGCAAGCTTTTTTTTTTTTTAATACTTAATACATTATGGCACTAACATAGGTTGAGTGTTGCATATAGTCGTTATAGCTTTATTTTCATTCTGAATTCCTTTTCAAAATATTTTACTTTCTTCTGGACCAGGTGCATTTATTCCTTAAAAAGAAAAGTTTTAATAAAAACTATGATACTGACTGCACAGCAACAATTTTCTTTTGTTCCAGGCTTCTTTTGTTTTTCTTCTTTAATCTTAAATGTATTATTGCCAAGAGTGTTCTGTCTTTTGATCGCAGAATTGAGAGGAGGCAAGAAAAAGCAGTATTTACAAGTCCAGTAGGCATTGCAGAGCATAAGTTTATTACTGTCTTTTCATGCCATGTTTGCCTGATAAGTATTAGGTTTAAATAAAGCTTTTGTTGTTCTTGCTGTTTTGGTTTGGACAGATTAGTTTCTTTTTAAAAGGCCTGAGTATACCTGTTGTGATTTTTATTCTAAGTACATTTGGTAAGGACGAAACTTCTAACATGTGAAAACACGAACAGGTAGTTAAGCCAACATTGGAATCTGCTTTCCTTGCTTTGACTTCAGAATCAAAGGTCTGGCTTTACAAAGTGAGTTGTTTAAATTCACAAGAAAATTTACTGTGCTGTTTTTTGCTACCATCCCACCACACTACCCAGACCTGGGGGATCGTATTGTATACAGGTCTAAACCCGAATTTGTTCCAGCACACACTGCTCTGTATTTCAGTATATTTCTTAGAATGCTTCTTAATGTTTGCTGTGAACTGTACTTCTTGTTCTCATTTAAAAAAGATTAAAACTATGTATGCACAGAATAAGCACTCATATCCAGCAGGATTCTTTTCATCTCAGCAATCATACTTAGCTGTGAACTTTTATAATATTCAACTAATATGTTTATTAATTTATTGACTCGGCTTTCTTATAGTTGCATTCCAGGCCAAGCTTGTTGTATGGAGTTTTGCCAGTGTAGCTGCACTGGGTCATGGTAGGAGAACAGCAAAGCAGCTACAGTGCTGTGCAGACAACTCTTAGTCTGAATTCATCTCTGCAGACAGCAAATACCTTTTGTCTGCTTAGTCTGTGTCATTCTGAGGAGGTGATGTAACTGTGCTATCAGAAATACTCCTTCTGTTGCCGTGTAATGGCTGGATTATATCTTACTTAAATGTATCTGTCTAAAAATGAGTATTTTAATAAAATGTAGTCACCTAGACTTCCTTTATAATTAACCGGGCAAGCAGGCACCCCGAGAGAGCAGTTTATCCCATTTTAAAAGACATCTGGTATAGATGGGATGAATTGTCTTCTTTTTGTGCTTGTCTGTCCCAATGAATTGGATGGAGGATCTGGGTGATCAGATTAGACAAACCTCTGTTTTAGATAGGTGAAGTTAAGCATGATGAATTTGACATGTAGAGTACCATACAAGCAGACATACTTACATCATACTTACTTCACAAGCAGTGAATAACTGCAAGTTATTCTGAGGGATAATAATTGCACCGTGTCTAAGTTTTTGTAAACAAAATAATGGATTCTACTATCAATCTGAAAATAGGAGTGAGCTCTATGTAGGCAGTTGTATGCAAATCCCACAAAGACAATCATATGTAAAATAGATGAGGCATTTCAGAAAATTTCACCAAGATGTAAGAATAATATACTAACTTGAAGGGACTTGTTGATTTCTGTGAATAATAAGGCAGACAGGGAAGGAACATTTGAATTGCTGATGTGTGGTAAAGGAAAATGAGCAGCTCTCCTGGATCATAGCTTCTAGTTATTTCTAGAACAGTAACTTTAAGTAGGCTTGATTGTTTGCAGGAATAATATTACTATGTAGAATATAAGTAATTAAAGGTAATGAGGGATTATTAGAGGGAGAATAGAATCAGAAATGTTTTAAGCCCTCATTTAATTTTTAAGAGCAGGGATGAGAATTTTAAAGAGAGCAGGTGACCTCATGCTGGTTTAGTGGTTTTAGTTAGTGTTGAAGACTAATTGCTGTGAATGAATCACAGAAATAGTTGAATATGGCGGTATTACTACTACAACAGAACTTTTTAATCTTGTGTGATCAATTTTATTATCTATTATATTGGCACAGACTTGAGCTAAATACCAGTTTACAAACAACTGTAATAGTATACAGATCATCTATTTCTGTGTTACTTTCTTCAATGATTAAGTTTTTAGCCTGTTTAAGTACTAGCTGATTGGGTTAACAGGTTGGCAAAAATTTCTTTGTTTCATAGTGTGCAATCTTTGATTGGTTTTACTGATATATTGGTTTGGGTTTTGTGCGATGGATCAGGTCTATTCAATCTGTAGAACCACAGGGCAGAGAAGTGAGGGAAAGGAGTGGGGTCAGATGATTTTTTTTCTTGCTTTATTTCAAGCGTATATTATGTTTTTATATATTGCCTCCTCCCCCATCTGTTTTCCTCTTCCAGATAGTTGATATTTTGCTTCCTTATATAACAGCTGGGAAGATCAAGGAATGAGAGAATGCATCTATTTCCATAAAAATTGATCCATTAATAATTTTGCAGCATTAATAGTCAGTCTGTTGGTATCTGCAGACTTCATATTCGCAATAAATCCAAATAATATAATAATAAAAATGGGCAAAATGAAAGAAGGCTGCAAGACGTTCATTGTTGTGCTGATTCCTGTTTTCTATCAATATTTCTGTGTTCAGTAATCTCTGTATTTTGTTCAGTATTCTGCTTCTACTGCAGTATTGATTGCTGTTGTGTGCTGGAATGGCTTAATATCTTCATAGTGGCCTATAAGAAGATATGTTTCTGCCCCACATGTTACTGCTAAGGAGTAAGATGGGGAGTTATGCAAGGGAAAGGAGAAGCAGATGGACAATAAAAAAAGAGGTGAGAAGGCAAAACAAAGAGAGGGGAAAAAAAAGAGGTAGTGGAGCTGTATGAGACTGGAATTTACATTGATGAGAGAAGGCAATGACTACAGTCCTCCCATTGCACAGATTTTCTTGGTGATATGTTGTGAGTAAGCCAAATGCAGAGTTTCTATTAAGGTTTTCCTTGCTTACTCTAATGATCTCTAAGGTGTACATAGAGAAGACTTGATAATGAGTACATAAGGCTATGCCTTGGCTTTATACAAAGAAGCATTAAAAAGGTGGGAGGAAAGAATACATGACTGCCTAGATTTGTTACATACATATACTTTTCAAAAACCTCACTTGAATGAGGAACGCTAAAGTGAGCTAATAAAAGTTTATGCCCTAGAAATTGTTAGCTTACCCTTTACTCATCAGGTATATGACATTTCAAATTATTTTATAGAATATTAAATAATTTTTGTCCGCAGAGTGTCCCACACTTAGAAAATATGACACTCATTTTTCAGTAACACATCTCCAGGGCCTGGAATTTGATCAGATGAGACCTGTCATCCCCTTCACTGTACTTTACTTAACATACTCTCTACTTAAGTGTTTTACTAATATCTTCTTCTGTTGGTCCCACTGTGTGTATTTTAGGGTCAGAAATCCTGCATGCTTTCACTGTTTCCTGCTTCATGCTTTCAGACAGTTTCAGAAGGACCATCAGAAAGAGCAGAATACTCTGCAGGTGGCATCCATTTTCTGTCTTTGACTATATTTTTAGTCTTAAAACTTAGATTTTATGTCTAGAAGTTTTTTTGCGTTTTGTTTTCATGGTTTGTAATCTTGTTTCTTGGGTTTGAATTTTTCTAGCCTTCTCACTGACCCCTCAATTCCATGTGCTTTGTTGTCTAAGATCATATGTATTTCTCCAACTTTGTGTGTGTGTGTGGGGGAAGTGTTTTGCATAAGTAGCTAGAGAGTTTCTGAAGTGTTGCGTTTAATCACTCCTGTGTCACCATCTGTGTGTAAGATCGGGGACACGAGCTGATTTTGTTTTTTCTTACCTCTGTGGTTATCCCCAATTTAAATTCCTAAGGCCCCCAAAGCACAGTGGCTCATTTTTCAGTGACATGAGAGCTATAGGAAGCAAAATAACTTCTAGTTTAAATCTTAGGTAATAAATATTTTAGATTACTTCAGCTGTCTTGCATCTAGACAGTTATGCATCAACAGCTGTTCTGCAGAGGAACATACATGTTCCATGCTTCTATCTATTCTGCATTTTTATAAATAATTTTTTCAATTTCATGCTTTATCTTAGCTTTAGGTCCATTAATAATGTTCCCTTTAATCCTGATACTAGCCTAGTTTGCTATTCTTCTTCTCCCCTGCCCTGAAAATCCCCCCACCTCATTGTTGAAGTAAGTGTCTTTCACTCTTTTGCCCATAGATTTCTGTTCATATTCTTTTTCTTTATTTTCCATTATTTTTTAATAAAGGAGTTAGGAACTTCAGGCAAATCTCTTATATTTGCAAAAGTATTGAAGTAGTTGAGTCTTCATTTGGACTTAAAAGTCACAGTTTAGAACATGATGTGTCAGTTCTGTATTGCCTGACTGTCTCCCTTCAATCTTGTGCATGTCCATCTGTTATTTTATATTAGGACTGGTTATTAAAGTTCATGAAATCCAGTAGTATCTGTAGTATAGTGTGAAATGAGTAACTTTATGGCAAAGGTAATTGTTAACCTTCAAAATGTACGTAATAAAATACTATTATGTAGGATTGCTGAAAAGTATGAACATAGAAATCTTTCTGGTAAATTAAATATTTTACTTATAAAGCATTGCTTATTATTTAGAAATGAATACACATTATTTCCTTGTACTTAAAGAGCTACTAATTTCATTCACTTATAAGTTTGTAACTTTAGCTTAATTCACTGAAAAAGTACTTTTCTGTTGGATTCTTTGTAAAGCTACCATAGTTTCAGTTGCCTTTTTTGGTTCCGTTTTTTTTTTTTTTTTTTTTTTTTTTTTGGTGGCTTAAAGTTTGAGAGATGTATCAGTGTTTCATGTGTGTGACATCAGAACTCCAATTACATTGAACCTCTTCAATCTCAAAATGGCATTGGGCTGTGTGCATATTCTATTTCACAAGGTCTTGCCAGTTAAACCAGACATATTGGTTCAGTTTGTTTCATCCAGAGTACTCCTTTCTGTGGATTTTCACACTGATAGCAATAAATCATTGTTATCAGAATCCCCTTACAGCAGTTGTTCTGCTTTTGCCCTCTTTTGAAAACCATTTATGATAGTGGTGGCTTCAGAGAGGAGTATCTCAGTTCTGCTGCTGTCAGGGAATGTAAGAGGTAGGAGGCTTTAGGAAGGGGACTGTGCTCTTCTACTGCACTCCTGGGTAGGATAAGAAAGAGAGTTTGACTACCAACTTGCCTGTTGTTCTAACCAGAAACCTGACCATTTTGGTGCAGTCGGACTGGTCTGCTGACATGACTGCCATGTTTGGATGCTTATTAATTCAAGCGGTGTTTGATTCTCAGATTGCAGCTTCCAAACTTTTTGATACTTTCAAAGTTGATGCTTGTCTTTTTCTTCTCCTCCCTTTTTAGCAAGACTGTGTAAATATCCAGATCTTATGCCTCATTGAAGAGTGGCCTAGGGAAGAGGGGTGTTCCTGCTCAGACTTACCAGTCTTTGAGCCTCCATTGGGAGATATAGATATAGATACACACACACATATGTACACACAGACAGAGAAAGGGAATCAGCAGTACCAATTTTATAAAAGATTAGCAGCTGATGGAAAAAGGCTTTAATTAATTTCTAACAACTTAGATTTCTGAGTAACATGGAAGATCTAAGTTTCTTTCTTCTGTCCTTCAGCTTCCCTCTTCACTCCCGTACTGGAATTTTCCATGTTGAGCTGTTACAAACTCCTAGGTCAGCTGCTGTGTCTTCTGTCTTTGCCATCTTTCTTTTCAGGAACCCTTTCACAGGAATCTGCTAAGGCAGACTTTTTTAGTTGTTTCTTCCTCTAAGGACTGCAGAGTCAGTTATTTCCTAAGGAAAAGGGCTTGGTGGGGACTATGTGCTTAGTTCAAAAAATGAACAGAAAACCCATTAGGCTTCTGCTGTCATTTGCAGGTTGAAAGCTGGACAGTTATGAAGCAATCTGCAACTGTACCTGTTAAGTGTGAGGGAGGGTGTTGACTATTTTTTTTATAATATTATGACCTTTGTTTCTCAGAAAATACCTTTTATTTCTGTGGGATTAAAATCACTATAATTAATGACTATCAGATCTTCTTTTCAGGCTGTCCATGATATCCCAGATATTTTCCAGAGGCCACCTACCTTCCTTTTATTGTTCAAGCCTTCATGCTGTATATTGTTGCTCCTATGTATTTACAAGAATCACGTAGGTTGAGAAGAACCAGTGTAGGAGAGACTAGTACTGGGATATATGCAGTCTACTCTGAAAGTTATATGACTGTACACTTTAAAATATTTTTTTTTTCTTCCTTACTACTTCGGTGGCTTGGCTGCTAGCTTGTCTGTGTAAGAATGCTATAAATATCTCATACGGATGTCTGCATTAATTTGACCTGATCTGTCAGCTGTTTAAACTTTTTATTGTCTTCTATTAACTTTAAGAGAAACTTCTTACAGCCTTCTTGGGAGTTGACCCAGCACTTTGGATAGTGTCAACATTAAAGTTTCATATTTGTGCAAGTAGGATTATTGGGTGAAAAAACTAAAAATAGTTAACACCATTTCCGTAGTCTGAAAGCAAGACAGAGCTCCTAGTTAGCAAAACAGTTTGCTTATTTTCTTGTAAGAAGTGGAAACGTGTATTAATTGAGCAAGATATCTTGGAGGATATTTTTAGGACATAAATTCTTCACGAGAAAGCAAGCATGGGCTTTAGAGAAGTGATGCATGAGCTTTCTGAGCTGGCTATATGGCAAAGTTACCACAACATACATTACAGTGTTTTTATACTTTCATTTGCAACATCCTTTTAAAGTGACACAAATTTAAGGTGACAATTGATTTAAGGATGAATAGGATGCAGTGATAGAGGGGAGAAATGCAGGTGTTTTTTCAGAAGACTAATTTTAAGTCTATTTAGGCAAAGTAGAGTACAAAAATAGGTGGAAGTGGCCTACCCGCATATAAAGCCTTCCTCAAATGTGTTTTTTTTTTTTTTTTTTAACATAGTCATCTGTGTCACTATGAGACATATGTCAGCTTCTATAATTGCATGGGTTTGTTTCTTTATGTTCCGGATACTTGTTCTTGCAATATTGTTAATTGTATCTGCTGCTAAAATAAAATTGTTATGCATGTTGCTTCAGGAACTGGTCTCTAGGCCTCTCTAATTTCCATGCTGTGTTGATTTAATCATTCAGATGAACTCACTGAAGTGGCTGTTGTGCTGTAACAGTGACAATGAGAGTCAAGAGAACTAATAAATATGGTTAGACAAATCAGACTTTTCTGGTGGTAGTCCATTTTGTACATCTTATGAAATTCCTAGAGTAACTTCAAAGAAATCCTCAAGTATCTTCCTTTTAAGGATTTTATCACTGAGTTACCACTGGTGCTAGAATACAGTAGAAAATATAGCTGCAAGGTTCTGTTACTGCATTTTTTTTACCTTTAAAAAAAGTCGTTTCTCTGCTGGCAGTCATTTATAGCTTAGGTAAAACCTGGTTTTGCTCAGTAGTTAAAAGTTAGAATTCTGTTGGCAGATTGATGGTTTAATGTAAGTACCTACTTGTAGGTATCTAGGAAGTTAGATGTTTGAAGTCCTGTGATGCACAGCGGAGATCTAGTCAAGACCATCAGTAGCGGTTAGAAAGCAGATGGATGCTTACATGTAAACACCTGAATTCGGCTTTCTGAACTCGGAACTCAAGTGTCTGAGTCTTTCTCTCAGAAAAGGTCTGTGCCAAACATCATTATTCTTTTGCTGAAAAGTCATGTAGGTGTGTAATTGAATTTAGGTTTGAGAGAGGGTGTTGAACCTTCTACTTTTATAGGGGTATTTTAAAAATAGCTAACTTAAATGTATTTTGACAGCTTTGTTTCAAGAGGGATTGTTTGAGTTTTCTGTAACGCTTTCTGTTTACACAGTTGTAATCCAGAATGGCCAGTCAACAAGTTGAAGAGAGAACATCTGTTGTTACTTAGTCACACAATTTTCATTTATATCTATAGAGCTCAACATCTTGAAAGGAATAGTGCTTCAGAATGTGAAGTGCAGAGGAATGGGAATTATATCAAATATAAGGACTCTTGAATGATGGTTGAATTATGTGGTTCTCTGGGATGTGCTTCTAAAATTTGGTAATCTGACAGAATCTTTGTGTTCAAAACAGTGTTCCAGGGTTGACCAGGATTTTAATTTGAGTGGGCTAACTCTTAGTAAAAACTTCACTATTTTTTCCTGCTCTGATATGTTGAGGTTGGAGAAAACTTCTACATAGCTTTCTGTTTTCTCACTTTTCCTGCAAGGGATCCAAACCATTTTTGAAAGTCATATAGTTACAATATCATTAAAACCAGCTTCCTTAATTTGCATTGTTGCTAGTATTTTCTTGTCTAAAAATGGATGTAATGTTTTTTCAAAACTATCTAAAACATTTTTTCAGTTAAAATCTCTTAAAAATCCGTACACCTACCTTCAAACATTTTTATTCAGAATCGATTTTTCTTTCTGTTTTAGTCTGGTTAGACTTCTGTATATATGGTTTTCCCATAACCATCTGCAACAGTTTGCAGACTGGACTTCTAAGAACTGTATGCGTTCACGTAGGACGTTGTGAGTGAAGCAGGGACTGCTAGAACATGATACACAGTCATGTCGTCCCTGTGCAGTAGATCAGTACTTTACACAAGTGTCAGCTCTGTTGCATGTGTGGGAGCTCTGTACGTACATATAACACTGCAGTTTCCCTAACAGTCACCATTGCAGCTGCAGGAGGCATCCTCCTTGCTTGGCTCACTGTACATGTAACTGCCCAGTAAATCATACTGATGAATGGGATAACTGGCAGCCATTTGGAATGTTTTGTTCTGCATTTAGGGTTTTTTTTTGGTTGGTTTTTGTTTGTTTGTTTGTTTTCTGAGAACATTGTAAACCAGATCAATTCCATAATTCAGGTCTTTGGGGAGCTCTACAAATGCTCTGACACAGTTGGAATGGGGTGTTGAAGGAGAAGGTGAAGGCAAGGAGCTATGGGGTGAGGAGAATACTTTCTTCATTTGATGCAGTGCTGGGTGACGTTAGTGTAGTCTGTCCTTGAAATCACAGTACAAGTCTGCTGCATTTCAGGTGGTCTAGATGTTTGGCACTTGACTTACGCATATATGCGTACGTGTGCGTAGGAGGTTCGGTACTTGCTGAGAACACGGAGCTTCCTGTGTGCGTGCTGTGCAGCGTAAGGACGTGCATTTCTGTATAGGCTTTTCCAACACAATGGGAACGGGGTTTTATTTTGTAGTGAAATCTTCAGCTTGATGTATTCTTTTGGGTTTGAATTTTGAGCCATAGCTCTGCTAGGCATTGGTTACACATAAGTCTACTGACAAAAGGGTTTGGTATGGTTGATACTGGATTTCTTGCTCAAGATTTGTGGATATTGGTTACAACAAATGCAACAGATTACCTTTCAGAAAATGTTGCTCATTCTTTTTTTCCCATCCAATTAACTTGGATTAGTATTTAGTCTTTCTTCTAGAGAATACATTCTACAGTTTTGGACGTGGCTCCTGTGAATCAGTATCTGAAAATTTCCACCTTGATTTATTTTTCCAATAAAGTTTTTGGAAGTTTTTTTCCTTTAAAAACATCATGTTACTGTATTTCTCAGTTAGAAACCCTTTCCTCTTTAAGTTTCTATCATCTCTAGCATATTCAAAAATGAGTGATAAAATGAGCTATAAAAATATTTATTTTTCCTTTATTATTAACATAGAAATGAAAAGTGCACTAACAAAATTCATAGGATAGACTATGTATCTTTATCAGCATACATATATTCAGGATCCCTGTGTAAAAACATTAGGACAAACAGTACTGAAATAAAACTAAGAATTTGTTTAGATTCAAAGTAGTACAAAGTGATGAAACCAGCTACAGTGATAAGCAAATAGAATTCATCTGAGATTAATTGATTGCAAACACTTGGTAGGACTTGATTATGCTAATTGATTTAAACTTTGTAGTGCAAGTATACAAATGAGCCTCCGGTACCAAACAGTTTAACTCTCACCGATAAAGTGAAGTTGAAAAACATGTTTTGAGAAAATGGGCTTAAACAGGCAAGTTGTTTTTTTCGTCTTCTGCAATCCAAACTGAATGCTTTTTACTGTTCTAACGTTGCAATTAAGCATGGTTAGAAGCTACATGAATTAGCAAGCTTTTAATGGAACTTATGGTCAGCACAATTTGATATGGATGACTGAATTTCACTGTCAGTTATGGATAGATAGGTCTGTATTGTTGCTTAGTAGGAAACAGTGTTTCATGCTGTGTCAGGTTTTGCTGAAATTAATGGAAGAATTCACTAAAAATACTGTAAACTGATATCAGAGCTTCAAAGTGCCCCAAGTAGTCTCTGTGCAGGACAGAGTTAAAAAAATATGTAGAACTTACTTGTTACAAGTCAGTTTTTCACAAATTTTAAACATTTTTAGTCATTTTCAGTTTTCTATCAAAGTAATATATGCTAAGCCTCAGAATTTAGTCATTTTCTAGGGTCTTTTTGCGTTATTTTAACAAACGCATAATGTGCTATACTTGGTAAATTTTCCATTTCTGTTATTTACTAGGTGCACATCTTGTTCCTTATTAAGATCTGTTGTTTTATCCCTTACTTCAATGCAACAAAATTGAAAATTGGTTTATTCAAGTGCATGTTGTGTTATTTTTAGGGTCTATACCAAAATTAAGTTACTTTAGCCCTCTTCTTCAAAAAGCATCTCTTCACACTAGTGTGCTTAACCATACACATCAGCTGAGTTTGCAGTAGCGGTTCAGAAGTGAAGACTTTACCAAAAGCGTTCTGCTTCCAGTCCTCTCTTGTCATAGTTCAATTATAGAAAGGCATCAAAACTTACAGAAGTACTATGTGAAGATGGATCTCTTAAAGTAGCTAAGAAAACTCTTTTTGCAGTAGTCACAATTACCATTGTGAGAATTTTCTGGAAGGGCAAATTGAGGTGGATTTTCTTTTGGGTTTTTTTGTTGTTGTTTTTGTTCTGTTCTTTCTCTTAATGCTGCTGAGTTATTAATTGTTTCTTTCTCAAAAAGCTATATGGGGTATCTGCAAAATAAATCAATTACAAATGCAAGGAGCTGGTAGGAGCCTTAGGTAAACCTCAGAGGGCAGAGACGCTGTGTTATGTTCTACCTCAGGGTAGGCTTAGTAGGAGGCTCTGCCAAGATAATCAACTGCTGCAAATTTGGGAGATTAATTTATACACATGACTGAGAGAGAACTCCAGGAACTGAGGATTTATTAAGGGTATCTGAGATTCATTAGAATTAAGACAAGTAGCTTTTCTTGAGAGAAGTGAAACGGGCTATGCTGACCTGAAAATACAGAAGCAAGAAATATTTTTCATCAGTAGGACAGCTGAGCATTGGAACAGGTTGCCCAGAGAGGTTGTGCAGTCTCCGTCCTTGGAAGTTCCCGACTGGATAAAGCCCTGAGCAACCTGACCTTTCTGGCTGAACCTGCTTTGAGCAGAGACCTCCTGAAGTCCCTTCCAAATAGTATCATTCTATGATTCTAAAATACCTTGAGTTTTACGGCTTGGAAGATTACAAGAAGACAATGCAAATATGAATGTATATGAAACTGCTGTTAACCTAATATTTCTACCATAAGACCTGTACCATGAAAATGTTTGTATACATAGTTTAAACTCAAGTATACTTACTCCTAATGATTGGCTTACCATTTTTCTATGAGAAATACATACTGGGTTTGTGTCCCGGAGGAAGTACCGGATCAGGGCAAACCATTTCTAGTTACTAAGGCTAGGCAAGGGTAGGCTGCACTAGGCTAGGCTAAGGGAGCCAGGAACAAAGTGGGAAGTGACTCAGTCAGGAAAAGGGTAATTAACACTTGTTAAAAAAACAATCAAACAAACAGAAAGCCTCTGAAGGAGTTGAATAGCAAATAAATCATCAATTTAACTTTTAATTGTGTGATTTTTTTTATAAACTAGAGGGCAATCTATATAAAAGATGTGCCCTTGGAAAGACAAAAAGGAGTAGTCTACCCAAAGAGAAGCACAGTGTTTAGACCTAGAAATTTTCTACTTAATCATTTTAGTAACACAAAAACCCCCTTTCTTCCAATCCAGAGAAGTCTGTTGTAATGTTACGTACCGTTATGGTACTTGCAATTTATTTATTTTTTATATTTTTTTCTCTTCTATCGTTTTGTTTAAATTAATATCTTGAACTGTAAGCAGTCTTTTGAATACTTTGGAAAGTTGGTAACAAGTCAGAAGCTGCCCATGACTGGGATTTCTGGTCAGATGGTGGTTAAAGGTCCCATTTGATAAGACAGTTGCAGCATATGGCTCTGGTTGGACCAATATCTCATAAAAGCCCTAGAGCGTTAGCAAAGAGCAGTTCAGAAGGACAAATTTAGCCATCAGTTTAAAGCCATAGTTCACCCTTAGTCAGAAGATCAGCTAACAGCATTTTAATGTGTGTTCTGTAGTCTGTAAGTTAGCTGTAAATTCTTCAGGGCTCTAAAATACAGACAGTGCAACCTTGAGGTGACAAAGAGGGTGGGTGGGTGAAATGGGCCATATCTAATTTTCAGTTGCCTTGTTCCATGGAAATAGTTAAAACAATTTTGTCCTGAATACTTACTTACCAGAGAGCCAGGAGGTAGCTTGGATACAGAAAGGCATCTACATTGGCAAGAGCATTAACAAGGAACAGGCATACAGCTCTCAGAACTGCCATTTTATCTAATTAAATTTGCCAGTGTATAAATATTCTTTTGCTCTTTTTCAGGACTAATCTCTTATCAAAAGCTCCATTTCAGGAGGCAATAGATAGGCTACTGAACTGCATCAGGAAATTACCCGAATCAGAAAATACAATAGAAACAAAAGGTTTTGTTATCTACAGACACTATAAATGTGTCTACAAAAAGAATGCTTCTCACCAGCCCCAACTGTTATAAGTGATCCCTCATCTGTTTGCTATAGTCATCCTGATATATTTTTAAATGTTTTCAGTCCACCACATTTAAATGAAATAACTGTGCTTTTTTTTTTTTTTTTTTTAAACTGTTTTTCCAATATGATTAACAATACTCTGTGACATCCTGTAGTGGTTTTGTTTGGCCACAGTCCACGCAGTCCTTTTCAGTGATCTGTACTGGCACCTTTCTCTTGCTTTCACGTGTTATAAAACTGTGGTTATGAGGTCAGAACAATAAGGTTTGAAATCAGGTAGCAATTAATATTAATTTGGCTATCCACCAGAAGTATTTCCCAACTAAATGAAGTGTGTTGTGTTCCTACCTAGATACTGAATCTTATTGACTGCAGTTTATAATGGCAAATCTGAAGGCAAAATAACTTTTTTCCCTATAGATGGTTATTGGGACTTCTCTGAATAGACTGAGTATCAGTATATTCTTTCCCCATCAGGGGGGCCTCGATGTGAATTTTGAATTGTAGTTAAACAGAAATAAATTGACATGTGCCCTCATTTTCAGTTTTAGTTCCCCACTGAAGTCCTGCACTCTAGTTTACAACTTAATTATATCCATGCAATGAAATTGTTTCCTCAACTCCCATTGTAGGATATTTATGTTACAGTAGTCCTCATTGTTTAGGACATCGTGAAGTTTCTGAGTATTATCTAGGTGAAGAAATGCTAAATAAGCTCAGATTTTAACAACAGATTTTCTGAACTCAAATCTAATCACAGCATCCTTGGAGATGTAGAATACAGAGCAATATAGCAGCAATGATACTGGTACACAAACGACTGTAGTCAGCCTTGCATGCTGCATTCACATTAATCACACTTGGAAAGGTTGGGATCCATGCAGAAAAGCAATACAGAGAGTGCTTTACAGATGTAGTAGGCAAGAGCATAAAACAGTAATATGTGCAGATATGAAAGACATTTTTTGACATGACGGAAGGAAAGCTGTCATGTCAACTTTCATTTTATTGAAATGAAACTAGTGCTAATGTACTTGAACATTATTTCACTGAGATGTGGTAGTCTAATCACATTCTGCTTAATATTAATAAATCAAATGGGATATACTGAGGAGCTGTGTAACAGCTTTCTCAAAAGACATAAACCTGCAAAGTATGAAATGGTGTATAATGGATGTATGATACAGTTCTGACAAATATGAGGTAGAGTTGTCATTCTTCACTCGCTTAGACTATATAGCAAAAAAAGTAATAAAATATTGAATGAATCAGACAGCTAAAATATTGTTGACATAACTATATATTAGACTTTAATATGCTTTCATTCTATATGTATAGAAATTACTTGTTTTAATATTTGAATTTCATAAACCCATTTAAGAAATAAGAATTTATAGGTTCTGTAAACGACATTTTTATCTGGAAGCCCAAAGCTGAAAAAGTGTTATTTTTGTCATATTGGATGCTAGTTATGTTTTCTGGATCTGTGGTGCAGCCTGTATATGTATGTTATTCTCAGTCACACTTATCTGTTGGTTGCAGTCTGGAACAATATGAAACACTTCTTAAGCCATGTATTTAGGGTGTGGCTTTGAAAAAAATTGTTTACAAATCTTAAACAATAACATTCTTGCACTAATTCTAATTTAGATAAACAAAAACTAAATCTGGCATTCACACTATTGTGGAAACCCCATAAAACTCTCCAAATACTATTTTAAGATGCATTCAAAAACACACAAGAAATCACTTCTGGTTATATCCCTGATTTTGCACACTGGAAAAAGGCTGAGGGACTGCTTGAGCAGGATGTCGGGGAAGGCCGGATTAAACACTGCTGTGTCTTGCCAGTGGCTCAGGTGGGCTGTGAACATTACTCCAAGCTCAGAGATTCACTTATTTTCTTACAGTGCACAGTCTTAACAGGACCTTGTTCTCATCTATTCCTGCTGAAAGGCTTACTTTTCTTATTCCTGATCCTCTTACCTGTTTTTAATTTAATAACCTTATGACCTTAAAGTGAATTTCATGCATAATTTAAAATGTTTTTTTTTCTGTGAAGAAAATAACAATTTTAGAGTAGCCAACATATTTTATGTTTTCCTTTATACATGACTAGTGCTCTACAATACGTAACAGCGAGACACACTTACTTTGTAATCCTTGCTTCTTGGTATAGTTTTAGCCCATAGTAAATGTTAAGTATAGTTAAAGATGCATGGATAATCATAGTCTTTCGCTTTATTTTCTATGTGTGTTATCTCACACATTCTGTATTTTGCCACAGTATTAAATTTTCTCATTAGGAACCAATGTCCTGTAAATCCCAGGAGGCAAATTTAATGTTATCTGTACCATAGGGTGTATTCAAACATCTGTTTATTGCAGAGCAGTGGACCACAGAATATGCTTCTGATGTCCAGATATAAAATGATCATATATAGGCTGAAACATGCTTCAGTCTGGACTTGACTTTAAATGAAGTGCAACCAAAATACTTTAATAGTGGATCTCATCAGTGCTTTCTTTATTATGCCTGTATAGACAAATTATTTATGTTATGGTTACAATTACTGTCAGCTGTGCAAAGGAGATGATTAAATCCTGAGTGATCCTTAATTTTTGTATTTATTTTGATCACCTATTGAAAACTATAACTGCTTCAGGTTTTATTTTCAGATGGAAACTGCTAATTTTCTGTCAAATTAATCCTAAATAAAGGTGTTAATTCTGATAACTAAAATCCTCTTGTTACATGTAAATTGGTATTGCGAATACACAAAAAAGCTACCACTAAATGGCTTTTCCTTTGTCTGGTTGTTTGGCTTAAGACAGTAAAGTATTCCATCTTCTGAGATCGAGGATGAAATCAGTATGACAAGACATCAGTGTGATGAAACGCAACGCTTGCTTTATGTTTTACAGATTGAATGGAGTTTTAGGAAAACAACATCTGGCTCTGAAATTCATTGAGATAAAAGTAGTTGGAGTCTGGGAGAATATGGGGTCAAGGTGGAGAGAAGCATGATATAGGCTTTCCCTTTCTAAAACACTTTCGAAGGCAGCTCTTTTTCTAACTGCTGTCAGAGGTGGGATGCCAAGATAGATGAGATCTTTGATCAGGTTCAGTATGGCTGTTCTTATGTTTTAAAGTATTTAAGAGAAAAATGGTGTAAAATGGTTGTTTGAAGAGTCATACCTTCCTCATTTTGTTTAATTGCAAAAAAGGTTTTATTTTCTTTTTGTGTATTTTAAATATGCTGGACAACTGATGAGCAGAAACACTGACTTTCTAGATACGAAAATTTCTTACCTGATTTTGTGTGTTTAGGCAGTGTATCCTTGCACAACTTGTCTGTGGAAGTGAGTTTCTACTTCTAATCAGGTATTGAAAAAAAAATCTGTGTTGTTGCCGCTGTTTGGTATTTTGTTTCTCTCTCCTTGGCTGGAGCATGGCAAGACAAGGGGTTCAACGGGGTGCCCTTCTTCTGGTGGGTAGTTCCTGTCAGAGGAAATGCAAGTGAAAAGGGTCAGAAAATGGCTTGTGTTCACTTCCTGATTTGAAATGTAAATGGATTGCGGAAAGTCTACCACCGGCATTCCTGGAGACAGGAATCAAACAGCTTTATGAAGTGCAGGCATAACAGCACAAAGTATCTTTTGAGAGACTGATTTGTAAACTGGAAATGCTGTATGAGAGTGACAGGCAAAGTGCAGTCCATCTTCTCTAGAACGGTGTGACATGGTAAGCCAGGAGAAAAGCGATCCACAAAAATTGTAAGGAAGTGCAAAAGTTAAGGTTAAATATCATCTGGTATCTTAATCCTTTTTCTCTTTGCTGTGTTAGAAAATACAGAAGTGGGGTTTCTTAATCCACAACCTGTTCTCTGTCATAGCCATTTGAAAGCACCGATGTGCCCTGGAATGGAAACCTCTAGCAGGATGTGAAATGCAGTTGGATTTTCTAAGAGTCCATTTAGTGAACAGGGCTGTTACTGCCTGGGAATTCAGAGTTTCTGCAAGGAGGGATGGAGCAAAATGGTTCCTCTGGAAAGACTGAATGGAGGATTGGGGGTGTGGGTTGCTTTGGAACTGTGACAACTGCGAACTCAGAAGCAAACCCCAGGACTGACTGGGCACTATATTACTTTCCCTTCCTCTACCCACTCATCTGCCAAGTTTCAGACTCCAGTTTTAAATTAACTACAATATAAAAACTGGTATCTCTTGCTGTAAGCATACCTTAACATTATAGGTTTAAAAATTAATGAGAGTTGGCCAGAGATACGCTAATAGGTATTTAAAAAGTAATTTTTATTAGTACATAGCAGTAACATAGAAGGAGTTCAGGACTTTGAAATTCAACCAGAAGGCTTTGTTTCAAGTTCAATGATTTATACGCAGTCTGTACACCAGCATACAATATCTGTATACCTCTTTGAAAGGAGTATACACTACATGCTGTTTTAAAAGGTCAGATATAAAAAGACAGGAAGAAAATAAAGATGAATATCATGAATGTGAATTCATGAGCCATCAGTCACTGATTGAAAAAGTGAGAAAATATTTTAAACTATAAGTATTTTTTGATTTTTCTTTAATGCTTTTCAGTTTAGTTTTGGTACACCTGTACTGTAGTCATATTTATACTAACACTGATTGTTAACTACTGAGTTCTCATCATGCCTGCTGCTTCTTCTTAGGTTAGTGACCGTGTACTGGTTTGCAATTGGCGTTTTGTATTCTGTAGGAGCTGAAAGTGGTTGTGATCTTTTGTCTCTCCATCCTATCCCACTTCTGAGTCCTTAGGATGTACTCGCTATCTCTTGTCTCCTTACCTGGGTGACTCCAATGCCGTTCTTTACCTTCCACCATGACCTTTTAATGGTTTTAATCTGCAGTAGACAGTCCTTCGTTTTAGCCTGTTCTTTGTTTTTTCTAATTGGTGTGTGCTATGAAGTTGTGTGTGGGCGGTCTTTAAGGCCTATTAATGTAATTTTCACCAATACATGCATTCATACAGGCCTTCTTTTGTCATTTGTTTTTGTTATTTCCTTCCACTCCCCTGCGTTCCCATTAATTCTCCATTCATATCAGTTTTAACATTTCTGTTACAAATCTCTATGGCTGCATGTTTCTCTTAGTGTGTGATTACTTTAACTTTTTTATAACTCTGTACCTGTAAAACAATCAGGATACTAAAACTTAGAGAATGCCATTGCAGCCAGTGGTAAATGTCTCAGCTGTTAATATAAGTGAAATGCTGCCATACTCGGTCAATCAATGCGATATTTTATCGAAGGCCAATATTTTGGATCATTGGTACCTGTAGAATCAATGGAATGATGAGGAACAAAAGATAACAGAAAAATATTCCCCTGTCCCCCAAAAAAGGTGTGTAATACAATGGCACATCAATTTAAGAATGTTACTAAAACTGTCCTATTTTTTAAGTGTAATGAACTTATTTTTAATCCATTATGAGACTTTGGGTCTCCATTGGGATGAAAAGATACACTGAATGTTTTTTTCTTTTTTTTTTCTTTCCTGCTTCTGACAATGTATGGAACTAGTCCTCCAGGATCAGTAAGGCTGTTGGAAAGACAAAATTAGTTTGGTTTTTAATGGCCCGAGGAGGCGGCAGGCACATCCAGGGATTCCTGAAGCATGGATAAATCTCAAACCCATCTCCTTCTCTCCCTGGGCATTGAATGGGACCTGGCAGGAATAGCTGTGCTTTGAAGCATTGTTTCCTGGTAATCTTACACAGCTGGCTGTGTTGCCTGCATACAGAAACAACAGGCCAGGATAGAGGGCAAGGTGGCAGTTCTGTACCTCAAGGTACAGTCCCAGGTTTTTCTATTTGAGTGTGCTAACTCAGGCATATGCTTAGTCTGTGCAGAACTCTTCTAGCCTGACAGATATGATGGATGTGGAAGGCGGGGGATGCCTTTTCAGTTAGATTTTCATCTTTTAGACAAAACTAAAGTGGTTTCAAGTCAGAACAGCAATTGCTGCTAATTTTTTTTTTTTTAATAAGTGAATCAGTCTATTTATTCTCTTTTAAAAAAGATACCTTAAACTATTAATTGTGAAACGTATCAAACTTCTGTGCTTTAGTGTATCTGTTTTAATATTAACGGTATCACATATGTTTCTTTGTGTTTCTTGATTTTAAATAGAGACAAGGAGTTGAAAAAAATTACATTTGTGTTTTTAACTAGATTGAACACACTGCCTGATGAAATATCTGTATTTTTGTGCAGGCTTCTGTGACTTGACTTCAGCAGGGAGATGACATTTCCCCCCCCTCCCCTTTCCAATCCACTAGTTAAATTGTGTCCATGAAGAGCAACTTTCTTGTTTGTGTTTTAAATCTCAGTTTGTAGTTTAGCTGCTAATCCGTGGTTGTGCATCATCAAGTCTTGGATTCTGTTTGCTAAACTACCTGTAAGCGCTTAACCCACTGTAAACTGATTGCCTTGAAGATGGTTGCACAGGTGCAGGGGACATAAGCAATTTTATTATTGTTAAACTGGAGCAAAGTAGGATTGTTCGAAGACACAGTAAACTCTTGAATTTGTGATTCTGGGTGCAGGAAGTTTTGAATTAGAGGACTGATTACTGCATGAACTGTTACCACTTCTTGACTTCAAAGAATCTCCAAGAAAATTAATTAGTTACTCAATATCATCCCAGTACACTACAGAAATGAGATGCAGTGATAGACCCTCTGTATCAGTTTTTTGAAGCAAGAGTCTTGTTTCCTTTCATATTTGATTCATGTGTAGCACATGAGTAGCATTATGTGAAGCTCAATATGCAATAAGAAGTAGTAGGCAATGTTGCAAATGTATAGCACACAGTAATTCATTTTTCAGGAAAGAAGCATTTTGATGACAGATTGGTAAGGTTATCTTGTTTTGTTGTCATCATCATCACCTGCTAAGAATGGACGAGGGTGGCAAATCTTCCTAGCTATCTGGTTAGATTGTACTTAACCAATCTCACAAGACGTCTTTCAGCTTGGAAACTACACGATACCTTATATTAATTTTACAAATCTATACCATAGTGGTTTTGTATTTTAGTGCTAGTCCAACTCAAAAATGCACTGTTAGTTTTTATCAAATGTTGAACTGATTAATGTACAGCAGTTGTATATATTTCTTGCAATTGAAATTTTCCATAAAAATAATGCTAAATAACTTTGAGAATTACTTCAGAATAATAACAAATATTACTGTTGCATTACAAAATGAATGGAATTATTTGTCTAATTGCAATATTCTCCTTTCAGTTTGCTTGGGTTTGGGAAAATAGCAGCATTTCTATAATATATTTTTGCATAAATTATCAATATGTCCTTTCAGATTTAATCCAATTAAGTATGTGAATTTCACGGATTTTAAATCTATGCTTCCATATGTCAACAATAAACACAGAATTGAAAGAGACCGTAATTATTCGAGGTTTTAATAACATGCTGACACTTGATACCTTCATTCTCTTAAGAAAAAAAAAAAGTACAATACATGGCCTTCTGCGCTGGTATTCTATTGGGGCTAAGAGCCAAATTCAGGAAAGGGTTTGGTGGCCAAAAATCCTGAAGCAGTATTAAGCACTAAATTCAGGAAATCATGTGCAATGATCTTAAGTAAGCAATGATCTGCTTAAGAAGTTAAGGGCAAAACATATTTAACAAACAGGGCTTTACATGTAATATGTAATATCAGACATGTCTAGTAATGCCATAATTCTTCACTTGCAGTGTGCTTGTCTTCCATCTGATGGTATTTAGGATTCAGAAAACGAGCATCTTTGTTCTGAAGTCTAGTGAAAAGTTGTTGTTGGATCCAAAACATAAGCAGAGATGGTCTTTTGTATAGTAGCTTGGAAGTTGATGATCTGCTCAGTTTGGGGGTCATAGGCACTCCTCAGCTTGAGGGTGTTTGAGGCAACATCCTCGGAGTATTTCTTTCAGAAATTGTCCATGTCCCTTTATTTGAGACCATAGCCAAGAACAGGAGGGTACTCCTGACTCTGATTTACTTCGTGGGCAGAGCTTCTGTACCCTGCTGGAAAAAGGAAAAGCTTAATTCTAATCATTGGTCACTTCCCTAGGTCTATCTTCTCCAAAGAAGGATTATTTTTTTTCACAGTTAAAGCATTTTATGTGTTTCTTGTAATACCTAGAAGAATGTCTTACTAAAACTCCAACTCTAATTCTTATCTGAACAACTGTTAGTAGCATTGTGTGTTATTTGGAGTGAATTACATGTGCAAGTGGTTGAGTAATGGAATTCCCCAAATAAACAGTCTCAAGATAAAGTATACTATGAATATGGCTACCTAGATGTTTCTGGAGTTAGGTATTTGCTTCATATAATCAGTTGGTTCACAATTAAGGATATGCATCAGTGAAGACAAGCACATAATGAAGATAAAGAATGGCTGTGAAGGCTTCCTGATCTTAATATGAAAGAATTAATGTAATTAACTCAAATATAGGAAGCTCTGGCATTTATTAAAAGGCTTGGAAATCTAAACAGACTTTTGTATACTGATGGCCTGAGGTGGCCTGCAATTTTGTATGACATTTTACAGATGCTTTCACATTTTGTACAGAAGGTTTGGATATAAAATTCAGTAGATCAGCTGACATCAATCAAATACATTGATGCATGTTTGAGGAAAATCTGTTTCTTTTAACTTCCAGCCACAAGGAGGCTTTGGAAAGAAAGGTCACCCCATCGGTGGAATTGCATTCATAGATTTGTAGCAAAATATGTCTGGAGAGACTGAGAGAGAACATATAATTAAGGGTTACTGAAACTGAGGTGTGCCTCACCAAGTCCAAAGGACTCCTTATATATTGAGCTGTGTACAGTGTACACTGCTGAGGCATAATGAACACCAATTCTCTTTGTATGAGAGACAGGAGAAGAAAAAAGCCAAGAAACTGGGGACAGAGGGGGCTCTAGAAGCGATGGTGCCTGACACAATATGTGGAGAAAGGATTTGGAATGAAATTGGTGAAATAGAAGCAGGAATTTCTCACTGGGTGGTGGAGGAAGCAGCAAGTGATAAAAGGTGGTGAATTGAGGTGATGGGATGGTGTAAAGTGATCTGACCTGGCCAGTGCTTATGCTGGTTTGTAAACTACTGTTTTAAATTACTTTGAAAAATATGCTGTTTTGATGACCCCTTAGCTTCCTAGGCATGCTGCTTCAAACCTTACTTATTGTTACAAATATAATTGTTTTTTTCTCAGTTTCTTGTCTTAATGTCCACTGGTACCATTTCAGCCCATTACTTTTTATCCCATCTGCAATGGAAATGAAGAACTGTTTATTACCCTGTTCTTTACAGTACCTTTGTGTTTTTTTGAAGACTTCAAGACTTTAAGTCTTCAATCATGTTATATTAAACAAACTCAACTAATTCTATATTTTCCTGTAGATCATATTTTTAGACCTCTGATTGTTCTCAATGCTCTTCTCTGGACTTCTGGATTCTTTGCAGTTTGTCCAAATTTTTCCAGAATAGTAGTGTCGAAAATAGGACACAGTATTTCACCTAAGAACTGACTAGTACTGAATACAGTGGAAAAATTGCTCCATGCATTATAGAATCATAGAATGATTTGGGTTGGAAGGGACCTTAAAGATCACCTGGTTCCAACCCCCCTGCCATGGGCAGGGACACCTTCCACTAGACCAGGTTGCTCAAAGCCCCATCCAACCTGGCCTTGAACAGATTATATATAATCTAAAAAAAGAGATTGTCCATTGCTATTGGTAAGACTAATAACTGATGGTCATACCCAGCTTTACTATTGATAGGAATAATTTTTGCTAGTAAGGTACTATTCTCCTGAGTTTAAACAAGGACGGCACCTTCATTCTAACGAGCACGACACCATGTCTAACAAGTATGTTATAACGTAGTACATTCTGGAGAGTTTTCTTCACTTCCTTTCTTTGGTTATCACTATGTTCCTTGACATTTCACATGGTTTACCCTTTTATTTGTGATGTCTGTCAACTGTGTGAGCAGCTAGATCCCAAGATCTTGTTGTTTTTCACCAGCATGTCCCAAAATATCCCTGTTAAATGATCAAATATATTTCTTTTTTAAAACAACATTACAGTGCTGACTCATGTTCAGTTTACAAAACTCTTTGCCCAAAATGCTTTGTTTTTCCCATTGCAGAGAGAAATAGTATTTCTACTCAAATGGAAGGTGGCATTTCTAATCTCTGATGGCAGGCACCCACTCCTTTGTAAAAGAGAATTTATACTTTAGCTTTTGCACAATACCACACTGAAGAAGAGACTGTAGATATCAAAGATCTTGAAAGTATGGTCTGAAAGAAACAGACATAAACATATTTCTTACAATATAAATTTTGTGTTTCCAGGCATTATTGGAGCACAAGATAAATCATTCTATGTTATCTTATTTGCTGAGCCTTTTCAGAGCGAGTTTTGCCAGTGGCCAGCAGTATTCAAATAATTAGACGTCTTTCTTAGCTGATGTATTAGAGGCAGTGACATTCAGATCATTAAAAATGGGATCCATCTTAAGTATCTCTAGACATCTAGAAGTAGTCATCTAGGCTCCTGTAATACTCAACAGAGAGGAAATACCACCTTCAGGGGTTAATTCATCAGCCTGTAAGATTGCTAAGTAAAGCTGCATGAATCATTTTGAAGGTATTTCTCTCTTTCTTCACTGACTGAAGAGGGGATTTGGATCTCCAGCATAAACAATGTGTCGACTTCTGTGATGTTTAAGGTCACTTGAGGTAAATCCCTGTGTGGTTTAAAAATTGTTGTTTACAAACCATCCATGAAGCCAGAATAGCTATAGTATAAACATCTCTATTGTGATGAAGTTTATATTCATTTATTTTTTTAAAGAGGGATTATGGATTTATGTGTATATAGTAATGTCCCATGCAAACAGATTCTCTAAATATTTTTGTTTACTGATAACATTAAAATGTAAACTTCTAAAGAATACGCTATTTTGTGTGTGCCAGTTTCAGGACATTTTCGGTGTCTTCTCTATATAGTTTGGGAATATTATGATTGTGAGAGCTTTGGGTATTTGGTCAGAAAGTTCACACGATTAAAGAACATTATTATCTCCAGTTTTAAATTCACATTAGCTGGTACTATTTTTCAGAAATTCATTGTGGTGAACAAGAAAGGATGATGGATCCTAAATAAACTGTTCTTCAAGTATGCTTCTAACAATTAAAACAGCAAGTAGATTCATAAAAGAAAATTTCACATATTCAGTCAGGCTAATTTTGCAGCCAGTGCTTGCTCATTACTGAGAACTTCTTACACATAATGAAGAAGGAAAGAAATAAGAACTTGGACTCAAGAGAACTTCTGAGGATGTGATACTTGTTTACTATTGCTCCTGGCATGATGATATCTTTTATCTTCTTCTGCTGCTTTGCTTGCCAGTAAGGAGTGATAATGAAGGCTGATTTTTTTTTTTTTTTTTTTTTTTTTTTTTTTTAAGGGCTTACTGCATACTCTGAAAGGTGTGAGGATAAAAGATTTCAGATAGAGCCAGTACATTAGTCCTCTTATAAAAGCCCCGTCTTCATTATCTTATGAGTATAATGAAATGGAAATCACAGAAAATGAAATAAGTCATAGCTAAACATTTACTGGAGACTGGATGTGAATCAGTATGTTTTGGAGTTCTATTTCTGACCAACATGCTGAATCCTTCCTGTGATTCTATTTAAAGTGACACCTGAGTTATAGTTTTGACTGGATTTGTGCTGCCTCATAAGCAGGACATAAAACAAATTATGCACATCAAATTATTAGAAAAAAATTTAGGTTTCTGTTGATTAAAACAGGCACTAAAAATGTGATGCGTCTTATTGCCACAGGAAATGAAGGAAATTTGTAACCGCTGGCTCCCTTTGATAATGATCTCTGATTTCTATCTGTTTGCAAAATATATAATTCTGGGTAATTTCTAAACTTCATTCTGCTGTCTAGTTGAGGTATAACATACACCGCCACTTGGGATACCTCTGAGTCCGTCAGGCAGAATCAGTGGGTATGTGCTTGCACACTATTTTTTTTATTTGTTGTGGAGAGTTCATCTTTGATAAATATATAAGTAAAGCAAGTTGAAGGGCATGTTAAAGTTGCAAATGAAACAGTTATGTGGGAATTTGGTGCAGTAGTTTCTCCACTGTTTAATGATAAACAGTTACACAGATCACTTCCCAAGCTATATATCTTGTTCTGGCCTTTCAGTATTATATAGATGTGCCCCCCCCCCCGCCAGACACACATGAATTCTGTCCAAAATCCAACTCTTATCTAATCCAAGAAGCAATACACTTCTAATTTATCTGTATTGATTCAAGACACAGGTCATAGATACATGCAATACTGCTTGTAGTTTTCTCCAGGCTTTTTGTTTGCTTGGGGTTTTCAGGGATGGGCTGGGGTGTTGGGAAGGCTTTGCCTTGTCCTTGAGTCTTTGAGTTTTGAGTTCCTTTTGAGACCTGTAAATGCTTCAGCAATTTTCCAATTCCTGCTTGAGATAGGAGGCTCAATCTGGGACTCTGACATGTCAGAACTATGAGGTATTGCTTTCTGATTAATATTTTAGGTTAATAATCTGGTCAGCAGTGTAAGGCATATAAATGTGCATTGTGATTAAATTCCATTTCAATAGAAAATTTCAGATACAATTTTTTAGAAAGGCCAGGGGAGCATCTCAATGAAAAAACAGAATGTATTCCAGAATGTTCAAGTCTATATTCAGATCTTTGCAAGACTTACCTTAGATTCAGACAATGATTGAAGCATTATAATGTGCATTTAAATTATAATCTTTACATACCCTTTGCCAAGTGAAATTAAGTAACCAATTTTTATATACAGCGTATGTGAAGAAGGACCAGGATTGAGATAAGAAATTCTGGCACAAGTAAGTAGGCAAGGATTTAAATTGGTCAGTAACGGCATAAGCCTTTAACTCCTGGGAATTTGGGCATCTAGTCTAAACAGCAAGGTAACCTCTGTGTCTTCTCAAGATCCTAAAATTTGGCCTTAAACTTTTCATTTTTTTTAAAGAAGAGTCCACCTTTCAAAAATGGAAGAAGGGTGGGTAAAAAAAGGAGTGAAGTAGTACCGCTTTCCTCTATCACTAATGAACCCCTGCCTTGGGGGGCTGTGGCTCACGCATTCTCTGACAGAGGAGATTTAACACCCGGGAGTATGCCATGACTATGGTGCCATAGGGTATTCTGGAATAAAGGTTTCTTTTCTTCTGCAAGCTTTAGCAACATAATCTTAGGCACTGAGTGAACTGAGGTGCCTGCAGGGCTTTGTGAACCTCAGAAATGTTTAAATGTTGGACTTAAAATCAATGAGGTGCCTTGTCTCCCATGTTCTTACTTTAACTTTCTCCCGCTGTGAGTACACAAGGAAATACGAAGTTACGCATGTACAAATTGCTGTTAGTTTAAAAAAAAAAGAAATTCAAATTTTTTTACACTATTCCATTTTGGTGTTTTTATAAGTAGTTAGTGTATTATCTTTAAGCCGTAGATTTTGGAACCCTAGCACTTGAACTAATTTTTCAGATCTGTATACTTTTAATGGATTTCTACCATTACAAATGCTATGTTTGAGTCAACTCACATGTCATCTCTTCTGAGAGCTAGTTATATGTCAAAAACTAAAGCTTGAAAAACTCTTAACAGATTTGGGTCAGATTCTCAGGTCATACAAATTGGCCTGTTATCACTGAAATTAATGGAGCTGTACTGCTTAATACAAACTCTAGATTTGGTTTATTGCTTCCAGGTATATTGAAGATGATGTTAACTGTGTCCTAAAATGCTCGCTTTCTCTTGTCCAGATTGCTGATGCAGTGGGTAGTGCTCTTTGAACTACATTCCTGAATATGAATTTCCTTTTCAATTTGCTGAATGTTCACTTTAAATTACATTTAGAGTCAGAAAGTCACAGGTAAAATATCAGAAGTTATACACACTGTTGAGATCCACACTAGCTAGAAAGGGCCGGTGCTGCCTCTGATTACAGCAAAAGAGATCCTTTTGTCCTCTCTATTCAGGAAAACTAAGTTCTGTCTGAAAAGCCTTTCAAATAATAGTTCCTTCATTTTCTTTCTCTTGCTTTAACCAGGAGTTACCTGAAAGAGGTGATCATATTAAATATTATGCAGAAAAAATTACCTGAATATTCTTAATCTTCTTAATTAAGAAGTTGTCCTGTAGTTTCCTCTAAACTTTTTCTTTTACTTTATCTTTCTCTATTAGAAATAAGAATCTTTTCACAATGAATGTAACACATTGAGGAAAAAAATTAAAATATTTTATAATATTTTAAAATAACATAAGAGGTTTCATTTTAGGTGTAGCTTGTTTTAGATACATTTGTGTTGAAGTAGCTAAAGGAAGTGACTGAGAAGTGAGAAATTCCAACAGTTTTTGTCTTTGGGGTATTGATCAGTACTTGAAAATGTCTACTCCATTCAGTTGGTATATTTTCAGATGATGGAGAAAATACACTGAAGAATGATATACTATCTTACTTTTATTCCTGTTGAAACTGCATAAGTTTTGTATTTAAATATTGTATCTACTGGGTAAAATTGCTTTTTTATCCACATACTTAGGAAAGCATTGTAGATCTTTGAAAATGCATGATATGTTGTAATACAGTAATGCCATACATAATTAATAAAATTCATTTAAGTTGTTTTTTAATTTGTAGACCACCTAAAAAAAAAGCCACATAATAATTGTATGGTCCCTGATAGAAGTTTTTTTTAATCTGTATTCTAACTAAAATGTGTATGGTTACATGGGGTTAAATAGTCTTGAGTTATGTATAAAATATGGTTAGAGATTCTTAGAGAAAACAGCTTTTTTTCCGGGCAATTTTAAAATAATGCTGCTAGAAAATTATTTATCTTGGAAGAGCAAATTGGTTTTTTACTCGGTAAATATATTGTGACTAAGAACTAAATGTTGCTGGATTTAATTATTCGGCATACATCTAATGGTTACAAGCTGAATTTCAGATAAACATTTTTATATCCTGTGAAATCATTTGGAGTTTCAGGATCCTTGTTACCACAGCCTTGGATGGATCCTGGTATTGTAATCTCTGCCAAGAAACAATTTTGACATATGCAAAGCAGCTGGTACTTATTTACAGAGAAGAAAAGGGCGGTGTGAAGGCTGTGTGAGGTGGGATGCTGGGCAGACAGCGTGTGTAATATGAAGAGAACAAGCAGAGAATTGTTGGAGAATGGTGGAGCCTTAACTGCCCTTTGCAGCTGTGAGTCTCTGTTGCAGTACGGGTCCGGTCTTTAGCTGTTATTCTTAGAAATTACCTCACATCTACTCTGTAAATTTATAATAGTAAAACCAAACAACTTCAAACTCGCGTGTCTTCCAAAAAAATCCATATACTAAGTTGTTTCAGTGAAACACCTCTAATTTTCCAGGAATAAGATAAGTTGTGGTTTAATAATTTGTAGTACAAGTTACCAACCCTGGCCTCTCTGATGTGGGTGCGTGGTGTGTAGGATGTTTGCAGTTCCATAGCTGGTGACGTTTGAGACTGGCTCCTGCTTTGGGTAGAATATACCTTGAGATTGAGCAGAACATAAGCATGTGTGGAAACAATCAGGTTTTGCAAAGGTGTACAAAACCATTTCAATCCCCTCCCCCCAACAGTTTTTTCCAACTATTTTAACAAATCAATGTGTTTACTTTTGCTTTGGAAAGCCTCCTTTAATAGAGGATCTCCATTTCTAGATAATCTCTTTGTACCATTCCTTTGAAAGTCTCTGTATCAACATTATCTTTCTTTTTAGGGCATTTATACTACATTTCTCTGTGTGTGTGTATTTTCCCCCTGTTGAATTTGACAGATCATAATGAGTTGTATTCCATTGAATCAGTATGTTTCATTTCATGGATTATTATTGAAGTACTGGAGTGTGATGGCTGTCTCTGGGTTGTTAGGTTTATCAGGTTAATCTAGCTAGTTAAGAAATATTAAAATGACATACCAAAATCTTGTGAAATCTTCACTGAAGAAAATTACTCAGGGTTCTACCTTGGTAAATAAAATAACAGTTTTTTAATAGGTTGTTTTTAATACCCAAAGGCAATAGTCCACATTATGGACTTAATGGCCTGTGAAGAATTCTGGAAGGCATAACAAGGACTTTGAAAACAGTAACTTCAGGATTTTTTTGTTCTTAAAGTAAATGAGCATAAAAATCAATCTGATTCCTCCCCTTTAATTTGCTATAGGTCTCCAAGATTCAGGTTTTGAACAATATACCAAACGTCAGCCTGAAGATAATTCTTATGTCCAAAACATGGAAAGTAAAATGGGGGAATAATACTGACTATTAACTGATGACTAAGATATCTGAAATAACTAAAGCTTCTTTTTTTTTTTTTTTTTTTTTTTTTTTTTTAATATTCTGGATTAAGCAATAAACAGTTTATCTGAGGAGGTAGTCTAGTATTAGATCTCTCAATTTCTCCAATTTAAATATTTTTCTTTAGTATTATATGGATAAAGCTACATTTTTTTAACTTTGTGTAGGTTTTATATATTCAAATGAAATCTTTGTAGCACTTCATAGTGCTACACTGTGTGTAGCACACAAACACTTCATATGGGCAGAGTTGTTGTACTGTAACTGAATTAATGTTGCTTGTTTTATTTTTAGGGGAAAAAGCAGTATTTCAAAGGATGTAGTGGGTGCGTAGGTCAGATGTCTCATAGTATTCGACTCAACTAGTATTGCCTGTATGTTTTGGAATTTCTCATGTGGTTGAGATCTCTTACATGAAAACCAGACAGTTTAGTAAGCTTGTTTTTTAATTGGTTCTGGCCTTGTAAACAATCAAATGAAAATTATTAAAGTATAAGAAACATTGTTTGCCTGCATAATAAAATAGATATAATGTGAGTTTAATAGTCTTATGCAAAACTACAAACGCTATTAGCAAGCTAATCTTAATAGTTTGTTACCATACTTGCATTATCTTTAGCTTAATGAAAGCAGGTATAGAAACCACTAACAGATCATATTTCAAAAAAGCAGTTCTCCCTCTAACTGAATCACTACATACATTGCTTTTATACCTCTATACCATGTAATTTACACGCATATGTAAATTATACCTGGTAATTGCATAGATCGTAATATAACTCTTAGTATACTTACTGTACCTGTTAAATGCTGATTAACATCATTTCTATACTGTGGTACCTGTAAAGTTTTAGCACGTTAAAAATTAAATTTGCAGATGCGTAAAAGGACACTGCTTGAATTTTTTTATAGCGTAAACTGCTGCTACAACATTATTATGCTTAGTTTGAAAACATTCCAAATCTAATATTTAACTTACCACAAAAGTAATTGCTCTTGTTACTGCAGTAAGAGGCCTGTATGCTCTTCCTTAAATTAAATTGCTAGATAATTGTCTTAATTTTATGTTCAGTGTAGAAACACTTTTTCTGCTTTAGACAAAAGAACATTGTAATCAGGCTTCTTGAAGCCCTGCGTAGTTTTGTTTTATTTATCTCCCTAGACATTAGCACTTAAAAGTCTTTATGCTAACAACAAATACTTTAATGCACTCATAGCATTGTAACTATGATTTTCTAAGAATAAAAGCTTTACAGGTTTTGTAGGGAGGTGGTAATGTCCTAGACTAATTGCAATAACTGGAAAATAGACCTCCTTTTGAGCATGTGAGCCTCGTTAAGTCTGAAATAGCAGGAGAGGTCTTGAAGTGCAACTGTACAAGTTTAACCTGTTTACTGAGCTGCATCATCTGAAAGAAAAAATAGTGGTATCTGTGGAGCAGGGGTGGAGTAAGGAGAAAGGATATTACCCAGAGAAGAGACAGTAGAGTCATTAAGTCCTTTCAGGCAGGGAGAGAGAGATGAATACGAAGCATTGTGTTAGGGATGAGTGAGAATTATAAAGCATCAGAATCTTAATGTTCTCTGTTGTGTTTTTTAGCACCCTTTGGAGTTTATGTTTTAGCTCTCAGAATCATCTGCGTTCTCTGAGTCTCCCTCAGAGTCAGAACTGAGAGGTTTAGAACACTCTGAAAGATTTGATGGATTTCTCTAGAGTGGTGTGTTTATTTAGTTAAGGGTCTGAGATTGCTGAGCTGGGCATTGTGAGAGTGTGATACACAGTGAATGTTAGTGGTGTCTGAGGGCTTACTGTCTTTTACAGCTTTCTTGGGGTGTTTCAAGAAGCACCTGGTTTTATAATGATGGATATGATAGTTTGCACATTTTTTATGTATAGTAGTTTGTAGGTTTTCTTTTTTATGTTGAGTACAGTGGCTAAGAAATTGATACTGCTGTAGGTTGTATTTGAGATTCAGTTTGATGGAGAAGTAGTGGTTGTTGAATCTTGTCATAGAAATTTGAGGGAGTCCAGAAAATAAGAATGTTATCTGTGTATTTTGTGTGAATAATGAAATGGTGCTACATTTAATGTCTCATTTGTAACCTGACATGCTGTGGATCAGTCAGTATTGGCAGCTGTGGATGAGAATGGAATCAGTTTATATTTAGGCAAGAAGTCTGAGTATTGGCTTTGTTCTTACTGAAGACAGACCACCATTTGCTGTTGTGGGATGGGCCAAGATGGTGGTGATTTTACTTTTTTTTTTTTTTTTTTTTTTTTTTTTGCGTGTGTGGAAGAAATCTGTTGTGTTTCCCAGAAAACTAAATTATTGAGCAGTTGGAAGCTTGATGAAGGTTTCTGTGAATTCCACTGATTCTTCAGTGAGAGTATTCTCTTGCATGCAATAGAAATGTGATAGGTTTTCCTTCCTTGTGGTTTTTCAATATGCTGGGTCTGTGAGTGACAGTACAGATTGTACTGTTTTTCTAGGAGTTGGTAAGGACGGGATTTCATGTCAATAATGTGAAGCGGGATGCAGAGTCTCTGTTAAGACCTGGTAGCAGGTGGGGTCAGTCAGTTGTTGCTGCAGTTTATAATTACAATATCATATTTCTGTTGACTTCAACAGAAGAATGAGTGATGAAGTCACGAGCAAAACCAGCCATCACCACAACTTTTCTCCCTCTGAAGAGAATCTGTGAAGTCCTTGGCTGTGGTTATTAAATCAGCAGGTAAAAGATGAGCTTATGAGGAGAGAGATCAGATATGAAGATGGACTTGTGTATCTGAAAGATTAGCTGTTCAGCTCTTCACATTATAAGATTCCAACTGAGAGGGAAAGAAACTGTGAGACATGGGCAAAATAAATAATTCCTGGGATTGATTTTATTTTCTTTCCTCATCCCATTACTTTCTGGGAACAAGAATAACTTTTGAAGTACATTTCAGACAATTATAGTGGAAACTTTAACAAGCTGCGATACCTTAAATGAAAAGTATATAGATTGCCAAGAGCAAAATTGGGTGGTGACTACAGAATGAGGTTATAAGGGTACTTAAGAACTGACATTAAACTTCCATCTACGTGATCACTTTTTACTGAAATAACTCCACTCTGCAGACCCTGTACCTAGGTATCTCTGTTAGGTCAGTGCTGGAGACCTAAGGCAGCCAGCCATGGCAGCAAGACTTCAGATGCCATTTTCCAGAGGTCTACCTGGAAAGCATCTTAGAGTCACAGCAGCCAATACCCCCCATGACTGGTCCTCTGTAATGACTTTCAATATCTGCACTCTCAATAATTCTGATTGGTACTGACTCTCAGTAGTTAAATAGCCTAGAGCTAATAAACTGCTAGCCAATGCTATGAAAACAGTCAAAAGTACCGACAATGCATGGGGAAGGTTTAGCAGATTTTCATGTTTGAGGTATCTTTTTAGCTGTGTTTTGATTGAGACTAGGTTGCATGTGTTTATTTCTTTTCCAGTAGAAAGCCTTGTCATTTTGCAGTAGACACATACTTGTCTTTGCATATGCAGAACCAGGCATCCTTACAGAAATTCAGAGAAGACAGTTTCACGAGATCTGTGATGAGTGGGTCTTTAAAACTTCTTCGCTGATTTCTGCAGTGACAAATGGAATTTTTCCGTGAGGGACAGCACTGGCATCGATATTCCTCTGGTCATTTGAAGAGCTGAATCATTCCCTTTTGTGACCTATGAAATCTGTTATTCCATTTTTTGGGATAGGAGAAAAGAACAGTTTAACATGAGATAGCAGAAAGGAAATGTTTCTCTAGAAGATTTGAGTGTAGGAGGAGGTGGCTGGTAGAGTAGGTTGAGTGCTGCTGAGGAATGTGTGTCTCCTGACAATTGCTTGCTATGTTTTGCAAAACTTAGGATAGAAAATGATAGTTACAGCCATGACGAGAAGGTTTCAATCTCAGAACAACCGGAGGATAGGATTCTAATAAAAGTTACGGTTACTCAGGGGAACAGAACGAAGTTATGTATTACACTCATTCTAATGCCAAGGTCAAGTCAAAACAAAGACTTTTGTTGTAGTTCTTACCTGCTCTTATAATTTACACCTGAATGGAGGTCTGTGGGCATACGATGGCTGTTTGATTTGTATGTGTATTCAATATTAGGAAAGACAGCATTTTTTTTTTTTTTTTAAGACTCTGCAGTATTTACCATGAAATAGGTAGCTTCCTAAATAGCAAATAGGTAGAAATGTTTTAGGAGGCAAAAACAGATGATGTTTTATCTATAAAATATACCTCTACCTCATTTTGGAAAAAAAAGGAAAAAAGGAAAAAGATTCCTTTAATAGGAAATCAGTGGAATGAAACGTATGAAAATGCTATCTCCATATAATTGATATAAATAAATGAACTGTAGGCATTGCATCTAACAGGCACTTGTGTCTGTACATGCTTCTTTGTGTCACATCTGTGCATGCTTCTTTGCCATCCAGACAAACTAATTCAAGGTTCTGATTTATAAGATCCTATCACTTCACAAAGTATAATTACCTAGTAATCAATTATAGGTACAATGACAGAGATATCAGAATTCCCTGCAAGATGATACTGAAATCCGAATTGTGTGTGAGTATGTTCAGTGCAAGGTGACATTGAATCGAGTGACCCTGGAGCAGACGGGTGTTCCTGGTAGTCAGCAGAGCTGGAGGGGATGCTGACAGGAGGATTCGACAAGCGCGAAACAGTCACTGCTGGCTGGGAATATACTCCTCGTTGTCTCATGGTTAAACAAATCTAACACCAAACCCTCCCTGTCCTCACCCCCCAAAACCCCGTTTCAAAGTGGTTTTCTACATTCAAAGGCTAGGTGATACATAACCCCCCATTTTGTTTATGGATACAGGTCTCGATGTGAAAAAGGCTGAAGTGTCTAGGGGTAAAACTGCACCATAGACGCTCCTAGATAAATACTTTGATGAGGCATAGTAATGAAACAATCTTGTTGCTTAACAAAATTGTGTATTTGCAAATTAATCAACCCAGTAGCGTGTCCCATCAGCAAATCGGTCATGTCAAAGCATTTAGAATCACAATGGGAAAAAAACCACTTTTCAATGGTCTCAATCAGTAAAAAAACCACTTTTTGATCATAGAAATATTTTTTAACCCTGACATTTTCACGTTTCTAAAATTAGATCTTCATAATTGAGTAAATATTTTGTTGTTTTTTCAGTAAGTTTTATATCTTTTCTGTAGTATTTGGTGTGGTTTCTTCAGAAAGTGAACATTTTATTAGCTGTATTTGCTTCAGAAACATTTTGATAGTATTGTGTTATTTGCATACTCCATTTTACATCTAGGAAAATAGAGGAAATTAAAGCCAAGATTATGCAAAGCGGTTACTATCTTTGTGTCCGGATGTTAGTTCAGGAGAAGTGTTAAATGGTAAAGAATTTTATCATTTCTTTTCTTGCTGGCTTTTTCCAAAACTTGATATTGAAGCTTTAACCTTCAAGCTGGCCTATGTATTGATAAAGCTTCTTGTTCAAATTTAGGTGCTTTTTAGACTGTGCTTTTTTCTTAAACTGTCATGGGTGACACGAGAAGTTCTGTGCATGATAAAGCTCTTACATTAACAAGAAGAAGATTTGCATTTGTTTCAACAAAATAATTATGAGCAATATTTAATTTACTGAGAATGTCAAAACCTGCTTTTTTCCCCTCTTCTAATAATTTGTTTTTATTGCTGTCTAAAAATGTTTCAAAAGGAAATATCTACATGCATTTTTTTTGCACTGGAGGTTATATGTCTTCTCACAGGCAAAAAGCCTGGTATATATTATATATATTAAATTCCAAGCCATTCATGTACGTTACTGCCATGCAAATATTATTTAATGCATAGAATACTTCAATAAATGCAAAATTCTCCGTGGAGTGGCAGTTGAAAAACTCATAAATTTAGATTACACAGTCATGTCAGTGAATTCAAATTAATGAAATGGCATCCCACACAAGCACTACAGTAATTTACATATTAATTTCCGCTAATGTTTTTTTATGGCTGTAACAGACTTGTACTAGTCATATTCGATAAAATACAACAGATTGTGAAACAACAAACAGTGAGCAGTTGGGTATGATTTATCTGTTGTTCCATTGGATCCTCATTTTCCCAGGAAAATGCTCTGTCTACATTATTAATGTCTGACAATTTTCTTGTATTCATGCCCTGAAGCAGAATATGTCTGTTAATTTTGTGTAACGGCTGCTTTCCTAACAAATGGTATTTATTTTTCATATTATGACAATACCAATAAATAGAAAGTAAAGCTAGCTTTGTGGAGTTGGACACTAATGCGAAACACACATTTCTGTGTGTACAAGATGTACTTATTTTAGGTTACAGAGACGTAAATATAATTTTCACTGGATTTTGTATGCTTTCATTCTATACCATAGTCCCTACATTGATACTCAAAAAAATCTCAAAAACTTCTAATAGGTTAAAAAATGAATACATGCTGTTAATTTAAATGGTACGTAAATATCAGATAACTTTGAAATCAATATTTCTTTCCTTAATGGGAGTATTAGCATTACATGACTACTCAAATACATGTAATCCTAGATCCTAGGAAAGAAATGTCCTGCTTGGATAGAGTTGTGAGCCTTTGTGAGAGAAATATGCCATAAAATGTTTACTGTTGACACGGTTAGTCTGGATAGTGAGATTGTGTTTAGCATTGATGTTTTCAAGGAAGAACCTGCAATGTCTGTATCTGTATACTTGTATAGAAATATCATGCTTGGTTTTTTTCTTTTCTTTCTTGTAATTCTGGCAATAAACTTCTCCCCCTGGAATCTCAGACGACTTAATTTCTCATCTCTTTTTACTACATGTAATTTGCATTATTCTGTGTTATATTTTATTATTGACTTTGACTTTAGAAGTTCAAAAAAGAAGTATTGGATAATTTTCATGTCTAGGTCAAAATAAAAATAAATGAAAAGCAAAATGTTTTTGGAAGTTTTTAGGCAAGGGAGTATATTAGACAAAGTTCAGTGTGACTGTTTAATAATGCTGAAATACTGATACAAACCAAAGTGCTTTAATGAAGTTGCTAAATGTAATGGTTCAGGATATGTTTTGGAAACAAGGAGTATCTACTGTCTACTCCAGCCCATACCTTTGCTAATTATTTACAGGTATTACCCATTCCTGGCTACCCAGAAGGGATGGTCTCAGCTTCACATAGTTGTTTACAGTGCCAACCTATATATATTCCAGTGGGATGGTTATTAGCTGATTGTTGTGTCTTTCACTAGCTGTAATTGCTTACACTTCTAAACATTTTTAGCAATTTCCAAGCTAAACACAATCTTGGTTCAGTGCTACATGTGCATTGAGATGTAGATTAGACAAATTTTAGGTAAGAAAGCGTTTCCAAGTTAGATTTCTTTTTCTTTCTGCATGGATAGAATGAAACAGTGAGGTGGCTTTTTCCACATTTTTCTGACCTCTTCGATTTCATGGTAATAAATTTCTGTTCTGGTTTTATAGCTTAGCCTGTGCCCAGCCTTGTGCTTTGTGGGTCCTCGGACCTGTCCTGTGGCAGGTAAAATACGTCTCTAATTACTGCTTTCAGCGCAGTGTGCGGTCGTACAACTCTGATCCTCGTGTCTTAGTAATGGCTGCATTTTCTTGGTTTTGGAAATGAAGAATCAGAGGCTCGCCAAATCTAAAGACGCTTTATGTATTTCAGTTTATTTTTACCAGAGTGGAGTGCTTTTAGAAGTTTATTCTGAATGCTCAGAATGATTCGCTCCTAAGAACAGTGGCAATGGGAGCAGAAAGTGAAATCTTGTGACAATACACCTACAAATGCTTTTCCCTGAGTGTGCCCTTTTTCAAGGGATGCTAGATTCGCAATGTGGTGAGGGGTGTTGTGTCCTAATGCAGCCGTAATCTGATAATAGTATTTGAATTATTGTAGCCTTTGTCAAAATTTGTGGTTTATTTAAGAAATATTATGTACAGAATTATTTGAAATTATCTTGGAAATGGCTACAATGACTAGTGAAAGGAAGGTAAAATTCAAGCTTCATACTTCTATTTTTCCTTTGTACTGCACGTATCTTCCCTTTTTAAATCTTTTTTTTTTTCTTTCCAAGCATGCTTTATTATTTTATCATTACTGTATTTTTTCATGTATGTATGGAACTGACCTTTTTCCAAAGCGACATTAACTAAGAGTACAGGAATGACTATGCTGGCTCAGAGCAAGGTCTGCTTAGCTCAGCATCCCATTCCCAGAAGTATTATCTAGTCTTTTTGTTGTGCTCTTTCCATTATTATACACAGAGAATATCTTTCTTCTTGTATAAAAATTACATTACATACTTAAATGGTGAGACACAAACTGTACCCAAATCTGTATTTAGAGCTGTAAAATGATCGACTTAGCCGTACTAGTTGATTCTATATCAGCCATTTGGAAACTTCCCCTCCTTTTCCCAGATGACATCAGTATACACGAGTCTGTGCGAACAGATCAAATAAAATGAGGAAGATTACTTTACTTGTCCTCAGAAGGCTGTCTGAATTAATCAAACTTGATAAAAGTTTGTGCCTATAGAAATTTCAAGTGTTTGGGGGGAAAAGTTAAGGGCAAATTTAAGAAGAACAGACTAGAAGAAAATAAATAGCAGTCACAATTATTTTTGCTCATAAACAGAGCAAGTTTTCAAGGACATAATTTTTCCTACTGCATTGAAAGTAGATTCTGAGGAAAAGATTTCAGTAATGACATGGTACATTTATAAGGCTGTTCTCAGCTTTAGTCACACAATTATTTTGTATTTCTCCATGTAAATATGTATTATGCAGCTCTTATGATATCTAACATTATTCTTGCAGGAAAGAGAGAATGCCTTGGGTGGTACAGATTATACGTGTTAGCAATATCATGCATATTAAATTAATTAATATTAATTGATAACATTTTACAGTATTATTATGGGGCTTCTCGTTAAGTGGTGGAGAGAATTGCTAAGTGACCTATTGTTTCTAAAACTATTCTTAGGAATATCATTTGAATTACTATGAAATGGTAAAACGTATTTGGTTATCTTGTAAATAGTTAAATAACAAATCTGTATTCAGTGATAGATTTTCTTAAAAATCAGGGTTTCAATTTGTACATGGAATAAAATGAGAACCTTACCATGAACTTTGTGAGAGACAGTAGAATGTTAAAGGAAAGCATTTCTTTAAAGTTTCCTCATTTTTGAGATAATCTTAAAAATAATTGTTTTAGTTGCCTCAAGTGACAATTTTCGTAACCTGTCCGCTCTCATGTTCATTCAACCCATGTTGTTGAATAGTGAAAGTGGGCAAGAAATAGGGCCTCAGGGGGTCTAATGTTGGTCTTCCTTTGCATTCTGTTGCCCAGAAATAGGTTGTTTTATGGGATGTTTAGAAGTCTATGAAGCCTAATACCAGTTAAGTGTGTGGCTAGTTTTGATTATCAAAGTTTTACTGGTAATCTTAATATGAGATGTGAAAATCTTATTTTCTTTAAATAGTCTCAGAAAAAATTGAAGTTTTAACCATTATAGGTGTTCCTGCAGCTATGCAAACAGTTCACCATATATATTTATAAAAAGATTATATTAGTTTTACAGAATTATCGGTAAACAGAGCACATTATTTTATACAAATGTATTGTTTTTAAATCTTTAATACATCTTTGAAATGAGTGGTTTCTAGAGTAAATTATTTGCTAACTATTCTGATATGAATATTTGCTATTTGTTTCTTGAAAGTTTTAACTAATGGCTTCTTCCTTGGATGAATAAACTAAGCTTTTCAAAGTGGAGATGCACCTGAAAAATTTAAATAGTGCTTATATCCTTCTGACAACTTAATGAAGCACTTTCCTTGTCTGTTTTTTTCCTAGAAAAATAGACAGAGGGAGGCAGGGAGTAGAGGAAGAGGGGAAGGTGTGGAAGGAAGAGAGAGAAAGAGAGCAGGGAGAGAGACCTGAAATCAAGCAGACTTAGAACTGTTTCAAACTCCTAAAACTTGCATATTTGTTTTGGGGGTTTTTTTTGGCTTTTTTTTTTTATCTGTACTGTGTTTCACTGTGCAGTGTACATAGTAGTCCTTAATGAGAGTGTGTGTGTTTATTATAATTTTCTGAGGTTTACTCATTTCATTTACTGCATTTCATTCAGCTGAGATGTTTTTGTCCTCTCCAGTCTCCTATGTTGTGAGTTGTTTGTTTTTTTCTTTTCCTGCAGAAGAACTGGAACTACAGTAAAATCTTCCTTTTCTTTCAGTCCAGCTCAGATCGCCTGCATTTATACCCCCTAGCTCGCAGAACATTTTCTCACAGGATCCTTCTGTGGCATCATGCTTGTTATTTACCATGTCATAGACAAAATCTTTCCCTTCACTTTATTGCATTTATAAATCTTTTCCTTTTGTATGTTGAAAAGTTAGAAGAGAGAAAGTAGAGTAATGTTTGTCCTCTCCCCTTATTCTTTGGATAGAACCTGCAGGTAAGAGAGGCAGAAATCTCTGAGGAAGTAAAAGCTAAATAAAAAATATTATTTCTTCAATTTCTTTCTTGATCTATAATGTGCATTCTGGAGTGGGTTTGGTATTGGATGAGCGATGGAAATAGAGAGCAGTAAAATTTTTTATAGTCCAGAAATGTGGACCAGGAGAAATGGGCCCTGACATGATACACTTAAGACCTTCCAGTAATGCCCATGTTCACACAAAATTCAAAGTGTGGGTAAGGAGATCAGATATGAGGCAGCACGTTACTTAATGTTGCTTCGTATGGATCAAGGAAGATGGAGGATTATTGGTATGGAAGCCAGCTCCTGCAAAGGCTATTCTGCAGCCCGGGGCAAAATTCTGTTTGAAGCTTTCACGTTGTATGTATTTTGTAAAGTGGGTTTTCCTTTTTAATCTTTTTTATTCCTCTACATTGCTGTGTTCTTTCTTTTTCATTTCTTTGTACTTCAGCGATTTATTACTAAACACGTGAAAACTCTCAGAAGTGAAGGGAACTTATGAGAATGTACTTAAAACACTTTATTGGAATAACAGTGACCATCACATAGCAAGGGGAACTGCAAAGTGCAAAAAAGGGTTTTTTTGAGAAAAGAGCCTTTTAGTAGGTTCAAATGATATTCATTTAAGTAATTCTTTTTCCTTGCGAGAGGAACCATATTTGACACACCATAACACTTATAATCTGTTTATAAAAGGGTAGATAAATGTGTTTAAGATACTGATTACTTTGTCTCAGAGGCTATTGAAGATTCGAACCTCACTTTTTATTTATTAGAAGCTAATTATTCCCATTTCACCAAAAATGCAACGTGGGAAAAGTACCTATTCTTGTTTCGGAAGAGTTGGTACAATTTTGGGCAGTTTCAAATCTATCAGTATTCATTTTATAAATTGTTCTTCTGATGCTAAAAATTCTTCATCCTCTTCTTAACTAATTTCTTCAAATATGTAACACAAGCACTGATGTGCAATTATGATAGCAAAAAATAAACAACTTCTAGATTCGGAATGCGACTTGGCGTGTACCAGTGATGTGTCTGGTGGTCTATAGTGAGGCAGATGGGAAAAAACGCTCTCTAGTGTTTATTATGAGCTTTGTTGCTTTGAAGATAAAATAGTTCAATTGAAGCATTAAGTACAGGTTCCAGTGTACCGTGTGAAATTGATAGTAGGTTTCTTTTATTTTGTGTACAGTTGGCTAGGGCAACACATGACAAAACTTTAACTTCAGCACAAAAGCATGTCTGTGATCATAAGTTTAATTCTCATTTGGTAGCAATCTGCTGTCCCAGAGAGCAACAAAGCATTTCTGAAACACTGTAAAATGTACTGCTTTGAAACTGCAATGTTAACTGTAAAAACCTTTTACAATTAAAATAGTAGCACCCTCTAGTGTGGATTCAGTTATACTGGTTAAAATCCTTTACATGAGTGTAGGTGTTTAAAGGGATGATAAATTTGTGTAGCACAAAGAATTTTTTACTAGCATAAATATGTTGAAAGTAGAGGTTGTCCTGTAGAAATGTGGCTCAGCTGAGACGGATGTATAAACACCTAGTGGGTAGTCACATCTTAAACATACATAGCTATTTGGAAAGTTGGTCTGTGTCTCTGCCCTTCTGTAGATACTAAACATGTAGGTCAGGGGAAAAAAAATAATGATTGATTTAAATAATTTTAAAGTTAAGCAATTGCATCAAGATTTAATGCAAAACAACACCATATTATGATAGAATTGAAATGCTTTTTACTTTATTTACAGTGATTGTTCGTCATAAAAACCAATTTATTTTTCAAAAGGTTAAGGGAGGATGATAAATTGGTTCGCACTTTCCTGTGTCATGAAGCTGCACTTTTTAACCAAAGAACATATGGACATTTATGAGAACTGATGGAGATCTGAAAGTAGTTGTGACAATTAGTGCTTCAATAAATGCTCATCCAACTGAATCCAGCAGGAAGGGTCATTCATTAAAAAGCATTTTGTGGTATTTAAAGCTTATTCAAAAGCTTTTGAGAAAAAACTTTTACTCCTATAAAGTTTTAGATGATTTGAATATATTGTTCTCCTACAGATGTGAGATGATACTCAAAGCCTTTTTGGCTTCTTTCCAGAAGGCAGAGGAACTGATCAAATTAGTTATGCATGTCTTGTGTGCCACCATGTTTATTAGCAAATTCTTTAATCCGAGTCTTCATTCTTTGAATATAATAACAAAAAACAGCAAATGTACTCCTCCTGACATCTAAACCTCTTTTTCCATCGAGCTTCTTCAGCAGGATCTCTGCTTTGCTTTACTCCCTCTTCGCATCAAAGAAACTTAAGTCTGAATGGGACTTCATCTTTTCAACCTGTTCCTTGCCCTCGTAAGGGCTTGTATTATATTCTTTCTTTTGAGCTCCTGTGACCTTCACAAGCTCTGAATTCAATGCTGTGCTGGTGCCCAAAATGGCCACGATGTTTCTAGGAATAATTACATCATATGAATCACTTCCTTGTACCCAATATAAGTTTCTCTGTGGTAACTGTGTTAAATTACATTCATTGTAATTTTAAAAAGTTTTTTTTCTATGTTCTTGAGCCACAGAATATGTAATTTGGACACTCAGAGCAAGTAAGTTATGATTTTTTTTTTTTCTCCCTTTCAAGAGGTTGACTATTTTTTTCTGTTAAATATACTTTCTTTAGAAGTTTAATATTTATGCTTTTTTTTAAGGAGGCGTTAGTTCTGTAATTTTGGTATGTACTGGATTATTAGAGGTACATATACTAGATGTGTATATATACACAGTGAATATTTTAAATAGGAAATAATTTCTGATATTTTCCTTCAAAATTTCAGTGCTAAATTGAAGAAAATCTCACAAAGAAGTTTGGAGTTACCATTTAGGATAATTTGCAGCTAGAACTCCTAGAATCATCTGTAAAGTTAACAATGCACCCATTTATATAATCAGTTAACTCAAGCATAATGATCCCAGTTGTGGAATGCTGACTTGCTTTTCAAACTGTAAATTTAGATAGGAGTGAGGGATTTTTAGGTTGGATATTAGGGAGAAAACACACGAGATGTCCCTTTTTGACAGTAAAGTTAAAGCACCGGTCTACATTGTCTAAGGAAGTTGTAGGTCCTCTTACTTTGGTAGTGCATAAGAAGAGACCAGCAAGTATCTGTCAGGAATGCTGTAGGTAAAGATGCACCTGCTTTGGAGCATAAAGATGAATTTGGAGACCTCTTGAAGTCCTTTATTCTCTCTGATTCTGTTTAAGCATTAGGCTTTCTCTGCAATGATGTTCCATAGTCTCTGCAAAACAAGTTGCAGAAATGAGGAATATATGTCTTAAGAATACTTTGTATTATCATTGAAGAACTTATATTGGCTTTGTAAAGCTCCTTTATAAAGTTATATTATAATATGAGGTACAGTGTTTCTGATGTTCTTTTCTCATGAATACTAAGTAATTTTCTCTTTTTGTGGGATGATTAGTTGGGAAGAAGATTAGTTGGGAGAAATCAGTAGTAGTTCATTTGTTCACTCATTCTCCATGCTGGTGATTCGTAATACCATTTTCTTTTGTACACTGGAAGTGATATCAAGAGAGAGAATATTTCAAATTCTTTTCATATGTTCTTTAACAAATCCTTTGCATTTCTTTGCAGTGTAAAATAAACTTTTCTATTTCCTGCCTCTAGTGTTTAATTTTCTATAACGCTTGTTAGATTTCCATGTGTTAGAGTTGAGTTTGGGGAAAAAGAGGTTATAACTAAAGTTTCGTTCTCATAGAATTTATATACATGAGTAATGAAATACTAAAACTTTTTAATGATTTTTTTTTTAATTTATTTTTTCTCTCAAAGGATCCTTCTTATTGTATGAAAAAAATAATTGAAACAATTGACTGCTGAAACTTCAGATTGCTTCCAATGAAAAGTGTACCCACCCAAAATTGTACCTTTGAGCCCTGTTATAGCCTTTCACTTTTGGCCAAATGGGACAAAGTAAGCTCAAAGAACATTGGTTATGAAAGAGATGAGGAGAGATTTTTCATTTTTACTGCTTTTTCTTTCTTGCCTTTTCTACTAGAATTTTATCTGCTATATAGGGATTCTGCCAGGAGTTCTGGTGTTAAGAATCTGCAGAACTCCAGAATGCTCTGGGCAATGTTCCTGCCAAAAACATAATTAGATTCTGGAAAAATATATCTTCAAATGGAAGGAGAGTGTAAATATAGAAAAGCTGATAATTGGATACTAAAAGGAATTAAATATGGATTTACAGACATTTTGACCTATAATCCATTGGCTTTCCTTTTTTTGTCTAAATTTGGAAAAGTATTCTGTTGAATGTAAAACAGCAGTCAAGAATTTAGAACCTAAATGTAAGTCATTTTTCTGGCTCCAGAGGGGACATTGACTGTCCTATAAGGTATGTTTCAGAAAATTTTTTATATGAAATTTTGGAATTTCAGTACACATTGTACCACATTGGTTTCATTATAAAACATCATACTAAGTGATTCATGTGTATGTAAATTGTTCTTGCCGTGAGAAGCAAATTTTTTTATGTGATCCTATTTAGACTGTGAACTTAGAAAACAGATGTCAAGTCTGCATGCTACCCTGCATTCTTGTACTCAGTAGCCAGAATAGGTGTTCTCTGGGTACGGGACCTTGAAATTGATTTTTGCTATTACTTAATGTTTTTAATTAAACTTTGTTAAAAATTGAAATTGAAATATTTTATTCTGCAAATACAATAGAAACCTTTCAGACTGACGTGTTTCCTCGATGTTTCAAGCTGGAGGAATTTATGCTATTTAGCTTAGTTCTAAAATTTTAAAACATTTTTGCATTTTGAGTCTCATAAGTTTGGTGTCAATCTAAGGATGGGTATGCACTTCTTCAATGAAATAAATATAGCTTATTTCTACATGCACTTCTTCTGTAAAGTGTATTTTTTTCTGTTGACTCCCTGTTTCCTCCAGGAAAGAAATTCTCCCTCCAGTGAAGCTGGGTCTCTGAATTCACTTGGAATTTTCTTTGATGTTCCTTTAATTTAGAGAGTTGTCAATTTATAGTCAACATTTCCAATGCATTTTTTGAACATTTTTTTTTTTACTTGAAAGTTGGCTTTATTGAAAAGTACTATTAATCTTTTTATTTTATAATAATTCAAAATATGAGATCTTTTTCTTGACTTATCCTTGTGAGATTTAGAACTCAAGGAGTTTTCTCTTAGTTTTATGCTGTAGAATATATAGTTATTAAGAGAGGAAAGAATAAATTAATAATTCCTGCCAATTAATCACTTCAGCCAGTACTTTCCCATTACAAACAATCACACCGCATAGTATTTTTTATCACTTTGTGTACCCAGTGCTTTAATTGGAAGATTGTTCCAGAATCTCTTCTTGCAGGATCAGATACTATCATTTTAGCCTAAAATTATTGATGATCAATTGATTATTATACATACATACGTAGAGTGTGTTTATATTAAGTTTATATTTGTTCTGCTGTTACTACTGTCTTTCAGCTGAAATAGTTTTTCTTTCCTAGTATCTTCCTTCCTAATACATTTTAATGTGCAGTGATATCCTTCCCAGTCTTCATTTCATGTGAACCAAACAAAGCTCTTTGTTAGTCTTACATGTCAATTCTATGTGAAGCATTTTTACACTTTCATTTTCCTGCGTATCACAGAAGTCTTAAATCAGTGAACATTTGTTAACAGTATAGAAGGATCAGTCCAGTTTCTTGGGGTTAATGCCAATCTTGAATTTAGCTGAAGTCTGTAAAAACTAAAAATAAAAGATTTTTTTTTTCTGCTCACAAAGAAGAGGCTGACTTTGTTCACATTCTTTTTAAAAATAGTGGGGAGAAAATTAACAGTATGCATCTGTATAATCACCAGAAATTGCTGCTTTTTCACTTCTTAAAAGGAATCCATTGTGATGGAAAACTTTGCTGAAGAGTTACTTTCCACTGCTTATTTTGATCTCAGTCATATCTAGATTTCTATCTGACAGCTAAATCTGGTTTATCCAGCTGCTTTGTCACGTGAATTGGGGGGTGTTTTATTGTTTGGAAGACTGAAGAAGGTAAGGGCAGTTTCTGTGTTAATCTGGTCCCACCGCATTCAATAATTTGTTAGGCTTTTCTGCAAAACATTTAGTTTTAGTCTACATTTCGAAAATAATACTGATATCAAAATATAGTACCTGTTACCTGAAGCATGTTCATAAAATAATTCAGACTGAAATATCAGAGATTGTTACCTTCAAATATTCCAGATGACTTTTTATATGCAGCATGTGTTTTGCAGAGATACTGAAATACAGAAATGGTCATGCTAATCACGTAGATACCAAAGTAAGAAATGCCCTTGTAAAAGGGGAAACACCTTAACCTGCCTTTGTGGTGGTTTGCATAAGAAGGATATAATTTACAGTAACTGCTCCCCAAATTCATTGATGTTGGTAGAAAAGAGCAACGCAGGTATGAAAATGCCTCCAGGGTGGTGGGCAGCCTTTTCCTTTGCTCCCTTTTGCTATCTGAAATGCAACTTTGTCATTGCAAGAATTATAATGAGCAGCAAACTGGAGTAGCCTCCATATGTTTGCATCCTTCATCTCCATGTATAGAGATAACAACACGGCACTTTATCTTGTCTGTTTCAAAACATCAAACCCTTTATGCAGATTTAACTTCACCCTTTTCTATTAGGTCAATATTTGGAGATTATTCAAAACCAAGACTGGATGATTCCATGTTTATTACTTTTATTGATGCTTTTGTAATTGGTACACTGTAATGCTAGTAACTCTTGAAATAGGGAAGTAATTTGAGATAGAAAAAAGAACCTGTACTTTCATTCAGATCTTCCTTTTTAATTTAAAACATGATTCAAGGAAATAGCTGTGATCATCCCTAGTGGATTTCTGTGTTCTACACCCTAAAAAGATAAAGGCTATATTTGTTCTGCAGTTGTTTTCTCTTCATTTGTGAAACAAAATACTGTCTCAAAGTCAGGAGCCAATAGGGAATTTTCTAGGATGACCTGCAGCAGCTAGTTGTGCAACCTTTTTTCTTCTTTCTGGAAGAATTGATTGCAATAATGGAATTGTGCTTGAAAGACAGTAATTTTTGAGCAATTTAACATCATAAACAATTACACAGCATATTAGATAAACAGCTAAGAACTGAGTTCCTTTACTTGTAATTAAAAATGGAAAAGTCCACTTATTTGCTCCCTGGTGAGTAGAACTCCTTGTTCAACAAGTGCTACTTAAGAAATAACTTCTTCTGCTTATATAATAATTTCTTTATTCTGTCAAAGGATATCTACTAAATGGGTGCTGATATAACAGCTGATGTCCCCATTTTCTCTCTGCAAAGGTCTTTGGTAACTAGTGAAATTAAATTAGAATTAAAAATATTAGAAATATAACTACGACAATAGTAATTAGAATTAAAAATATGAGAAACATAGCTATGACAATGGTAATCTACACTGTACCTGTTCACTGGGAAGGAGTATTAAAAATGGGGGCAAAGGATTATCAGTGTCTTGCCCATAACTCTTGTTGCAAAAGCCACAGTATTCTGCTGTGGAAAATGTAGGGGAGAGAAGGAAGAAAACATTCTGCTTTTCCCAACTTCAGAACAGACAGGTGGTTCGTATTTGTCCAATGCAAAGTTGAGGTATTAGGGAAAAGGCTGCTGAACCGGGTCCAAGAGTAACTCTTTGGAATCGGAGATCTTCATGTTCTCATTAGAGCTGTGAGGGAGACAGACCACCACACAGTTACTGTTTGCTTTTTTTGATGGAAGGATGTTTCAGAAGTTATTTCCTGGCCCTGGAAATTACTCCAGCTGTGTATATGAGGGCTCAAGAACAGATCTTTGAGGACAGAAACAGGCACAAACTACTAGAATGCTTACATCTTATAAAACGGGGAAAGATGAGAGAAGTGCCTGTTATGGGTGTTGTTTTTCAAGAATTTTTAAGTAACTAGCCACCACAGCTTCGTGGCAGTTTAGCGTGCAGGAGTACACTGTTGGTAGCTCATCCACCAAAACCACGGGTAGGATGGAAACAAATTGCTCAAAGGAGAAATAAGAGAATGGAGAACACGACATCTATTTCCACTAACTCCATCAGTCAAGCCCGAACTATGTGAGTGGTTTTTCACTTCTAAAAGGTAACAGTAAATATGTTCCATCTTCATCAGATTACTTTCATCAACTGAACTTTTCTCATGCACAGTCTTAAGTGATGTCAGTCATTTCTCTATGATCTGAATCAACAAGTTATTTTCAGAAAGGCCTGATCATCACGCGTCCCTCCATTCACTAGTGAATAGATTCTGCTTTTGCTTCTTGAGGTGTTTCCACTGCACGTTCATCTTGCTGTGCATACTTTCGCTTTTATTTGAAATGTCGCACCGTGTTACATAACCAAGACATTACTTGCTATGTGAGTGCTGTACTTGCTCTATATTCATAGACTGGGGATGAGAATGTGTCCCAGAAAACTTGGCAGAAGAGGTAGGAAAGATTATAAGACAAGATGCCAAAAAGAATATTTCTGAGTTCTCAGGGATTTTCTTTATTTTGATTCTCAATTAAAAAGGAATAAATCCATTAACACTTAGCATCTTGTCATTTTAGGGCACATAAATAAAAGTTTAAATTTCCTGATTAATTGAACTCTTAAATGCAACATTGAATATGGTTTGCTACTACTTCATTTTAATCATTTATGAAAACAGGAGAAGAAACAAAGAAGTTAAAAACCACATATGTGTGGCCAAAACAAATGTGTAACTACAAAAAGAAGTTGCACAAAAAAGTGTTGCAGTCAAACACAGTATTTTCAAGAACAAGTTTATTTTCAGCACTATTAATGTACAATACTTTAGGATCACATTATTTTTAAAAGATACAAGAATTATAGTTACGAAAAAGTTATTTAGCTTTTGACAACAATGTGATGTAAGCTGTGTCTGCAGTAAGATAGAGACAGTAATGAAATAGGGAAAGTTGGCAGATAGTAATTACCTTGTTGTTACATTTTTACAACACGAAAAACTGCAACATTGTGACTTGCTCAATTTGGGACTGAATTTTCAAACACGTAGGATGCTTGTTTCCATATATGGCAGAAGGTCTCAGATTAAAAAGGGAAATTACTTTTTAATCTTATTTCATTCACTCTTATCCATAAACATAGATCATGCTAAGTGCTTGGCAGTCCTTCTAATTTGTTAATTTAATTATTACATTTCTGCAATGCTTCTCAGTAGTAAAAGATACTCAAATATTTCACCAGGCTAGAATGATTCTATTGATCTCAGAGGAGCTATTGTATTGTATAATTAATACCAGCGTAATCAAAGTAAGAGTTTCTTTTGTATGTCACTAGAGCCCATTCCTACTCTACATGCTATAAAGGGACATGACTGCTTACAATACTGTAGAAACCAGATCTGTAAAACAGTTTTGTCAGGTTTTACTGATCTATTTGCTTGACACTAGAGCTAAGCACCCATAATAATGTTTTTTATAGTTAAGTACAGTCTTTCCTGTAATAAATAAGAAACCCCACAGGGATTCAAAATATATGAAATTACAAAATAATTACTTTAAAAATGTAATTTTTGCAACAGTAAATTATACCGAGTGGTAAAGTGCCGTGGGTATATTGTATCTGAAAAACCAATTGCCTCAGACAATTTTTAACTTATTTTGTTCTTGTTTTCTTCTATGTCTGCAAAAATATTTCATACCAGTTTCTTTAATTCAGTTACATGTTCTCCATTTTGTTTTGTAGCTTATTTTTTAGCAAAGGCAAGCAGCCCTCAGTACTTGCTCTTCTGAGCACCGTCATTTTCCAGGCTTTTGTTCTCAAGGTTAGCATTCATTAGTCCTAATGTTCCGTATCTTCCCTCCTACTCCCTTGTACATACCTTTTTCAGTCTATCTGCAAAGCATTTTTGTTCTGTGCTTTAAGATCCCTACTGTAAATTTTCTGATGCACGTAAATAATTTACTAAATTGTCACCTGTGGGTATAAATTTTAAGTCCTTTTGCATGTCTGAGTTAACATACCTTTGTATTCTTCTTTCTTTCACTCTGAACACTGTTATTAGACTGGCAGTTTCTTGAGGTCTTTTTCAGCCTGTAAAACACCTAGTATACCAATATTTTAAAAAGGTAATTATTTTGTAAGTTTATGTGGTGAAGTGTTGAAAGATTTTTCTACTTCCACCATGATTTGTGAAAAAGGCAACCAAGGGACCACTTTTTCCTTATTTTCTATGTTCATTTAACAAGGAAGTACTATTTTATTCCCTCTGAGCAGCAGCCAGGAAACTCATTCAGATGTGTGCTACTAGTTTGCTGAGATTTCCAAAGCTAAGCTCTTCTTCAGAACTGTGCTCCAAGTCTTGTTTTGATCTTTTTTTCCCTATCAGGAAGGCAAGACTTACAGAGACGGGTAGTGATTTTTGTCAGTCAGGAAAAAAAGGTAGGCTTTTGGGCATACAAGCCCAGATCTGAAATGCAAGCAGTCTAGCTATATGATTTTATTTAATAAAAGATAGTATTTCTCCCTCCAAATCCTGACTTACTTATATCCTTAAATCCTCACAGCTATAACCACACTATGACTCTTGATTTTACTGGCATTAATCTGGCATATAGAGTAAACCCCATAAAGGCAGCGGTGCATATTATTACATTTATCAGATTCTGTTTTCAGCTGTGAAAATTTAAAACTTTACCTAAGAGTACTAAATAATAAAGAATATATTAACAATGAATAATATTACTTGTGTAATATCCCTGATAAGACTACAGTCTTTGTCCTGGGGAGTGTTAAATTTACATTTCTACAGTTTATGAAGCATTGTTAAAAAAATTCACTCTTTCCTTAAATTCTGGAACTTCAGGAAGATTCTGAAACTTCAGGTCTTCTCTTGAAGTATTTTCCAGTTCTATACTTGTGTACTGTATCTTAGCATTGTAGGAACAGTCTAAGCAGGAGAACTTTTTGCTATAAGCAGGCTTGAATGGTGAGAAAGGCTGTAATAAGGAGAAAGGCTTATCTTAACAGCTATTCCAAGAAAAATCAAGCTGTTCTGTAATAATTAAGCTGTCAATAGTATTTCTCATATTTACTGCTATAGTAGGTGGAAAAAATATCAGAAAGAAAACATTTGATCTGTTCCAAAATGAACTGCAAAGGAGACGAGGAAATTTACACAAAGGATGTCTGTTACTTTCCTTCAGTATTTTTCCAGTTTTTTTCTGTAGAAAAGCCTAGGCAGAACCAAAGATGTTAGGGGAGAAGCAAGGTTTCTCAAATGGACAGTCTCTGACAGAAGGAAAGTAGGCAGTAAGAATGTAACTTCAAGTTTTATATTAGTAGTGCAATGTACTTCAGCTCTTTGCTAAGACTCATGTTACTTAATGTGCTATTATTAGCCAGAAAATAGAGGATGAACGGAGAGGTAGAAAATTTTGCAGAAGACACAACACCATTTCAGCAACTTAAATTGGGAAGGTTGTGGAAGTACTTTAGCAAGGCTGACTTAGTGAGTTGAGTGGCATGATTGCAACAGAAATTCATCGAGATAGCTGCAAAGCAAGACATCCTAAATAATTATTAGGAATGTCTCTTAAGTCCTAAAATTACAACCACTCAAACAAAATATGGTTGAATCAGACCAGCATCAGGAATGGGTACTAATACATAAAACTAGCTAGCTGTAGAATTACACTATGTTGTATAGCTGAATTCATCTTGTTGCAGTTTTTTCTCGTATGCTTCTGTGAGCTAATCTCCAGTTGTAAAAAAAAAAAAAAAGATATAACACTCACTGATAGTGAACAATGAGGAATACTAAAAAAAATCAAAAATGGGGCCACAGCACTGATGGTAAATTAAGAAATTAACTTATAAGAAAGGCAGAGACTTCAGAGACTTTAGAGAGTGGCATAAAATTATAGAAGGCTTATAAATTATTTGAAACATTGAGCATGTTTTCTTCATGGGGAGATCACTATAACTGGATGATATAACTTTACTTTGCAAAGATCATGAAATCTGTGATAGAATGTAGCTGGAGGATTAGGTAATACCTGCTTCAGCATAGTAGCTTATTAGTTAGTATAGTTGCCCAGGAGGCAAACTCTGCTTTATTTTAGCCAAAACGGCTTTGTGTAGTTCACCCCAGTGCTCTAACCACCATTTTGGGGAGAGGAATCCTTCATCTAACCTATGAAACCGGCTGTTGGGGACTCAGTGCAAGATTCCTGCCTGCAGAAGGAAGGATGAGCAGTCTGCAGCTTTGTGTCCAGTGGGATAAGCAGGGAAATAAAAACTCCTTGTTCTCTGGATGTTTCTGGACTTCAGTCAGTCATCTGGATTGAGCCCATGCACACATGCGCACACATTAATGGTGTTATAGAATCAGCTACTTCTAGGTGCGGGATTTTGACTTGCTGTCTACAGTGATACCTTCTCACCCTCATGTGCCTCAGATGTTTGTCCAAGTAGAAGTAACGCACTGCCAGGAATGGTTTAACCTGTCCTCAAAAAAACTTCCAGTGACGAAGACCCTGTAAGCTCAAGAAGCAATGTGTTCTGTTTTTCTTTTTGATAATTGCGGTATGATACGGTATCAGTAAAAGTAGGTGTATTTCAATAATTTCTTGGGAACAGTGAAAACACTGAAATGCTCTGATTTGATCATTCCATTGCAGTATTAGCCAACATAAATTAATTTTCATCTCAAATTTCTGGAACGCTGCCAAACGAAGTGCCTCTGATACGAGCAGTGGTTGTTCCTAGTCTGAGATCTGATTACTGTTTTCCTTGTAAAAGGAGACAACCTCCCATCAATCAAACCTGCAAGCAAGAAAGTGTGATCTTTTCAAAAGATAACAAAATCCTTTACAGATGGTGTGTGTACTTACTATTACAGCTCTGGATTAATCTTGACATGCCATCATCCTGTACAGATACATCCTGCAAATGTAGGTCTGAAAAATAGCCTAGGAATGAATGTTAAGGGAAATGATTAGAGATGTGGGAAAACTCCCTCAAAACAGAATGAAACCACTGGGGCAGTGCATTTTCCAATAAGCAGGAACCTCTCAAGTGATGGAAGGGTACAAGATATTTTGAAAAGACACAAGCTTCAGATTGGTCTGGGGAAGAAAGAAAGATGAAGTCTGATCCGGAAACTGACATTTCAGCAAAATCAGATGGTATTCAAGATTAAAATAAACTGAACATGGTTAAGAAGGACGCTCAGAATAACAATGCTTTCATTATTTAAGACAGACATGAAAAATACATTTTTTTAAAAGAATTATTTTAATACCATAGTTGTCTAAACAAATGGGCTAATTGGTTAAACAAATCAACATTAGTGTTTGAAATAATAGAGAGATACAGTGATGTCTCTCTTTGGTTTTTATTGTTTATTTTACAGACCACAGTTAAATATTGAGGAGAGCAAAATAACCGTTGAAATGAAACTAGTTGACTTTTCTCATAAAAAAAAAAGTTATTGTGTATGAAAGGATTATGGAAAAATAGGAAGTACATGCAAATACAAGCCTGTGTTTTAGTTACTGTCTTTTATTGTGTTGAAAGAATATTGAGCTATTTAGTAACAGCAAGCTACTGTTAGGCTTTATATAAGCAACAGCACGGAGGGATTAGACATCGACTTTCCTAGTTGCTTTTGCTGGTAGTTGGTGACATAAGACTAGTTTTTATACTCGGCAAGCACAAATTCTGTTCTGAAAAGGAATATGTAGAGTTGCAAAGACAATTTTCTGTGTGTCTATCTCATCCTGTTTTTCTGTTGTCTCCCATCCTTTACTCTAGGTTATTATCTTAGTCTGCTGCTGTTTTCAACTCCCAGCAAGACCAGCTAGTGTTATTTTCTGTGACTTCCCTAGCTGCCTTTGGTAGAGCTATTGAAAGTACAGGAGAGACATTCTGCTCGGTTTTGGTTCTCATGCTGAATCTCTGTCTGCATCATCTAATACCAGGCATAGGGAGCAATTGCAGAAAGAAGCTTGCATGCTTGATAGCCCTGAAGCAGATCATGATACTAATTGCCTAGCATGACACGCACGTAGTCTTCAGTGTAGGATTCACAGAAAATGTTGAATCAAGGAGTAGAAGTTCAGTTTCTGGCATGATTAGTTTAATTAGGAGAATGAGTCAAGCTGGTAGACATGCTCGGTTTTCCTTTGGGGGTAGATGAACCGTGCTGGCTCTATGGGAGGAATGAATATACTCAGTATAAACAAGACTGTTGTAGGGTAAAGTAGGTGACCTCAACAGAGTAGAAGCAAAAAGCGGTCTTCAAAGGTTTGTCACTGTGCAGGATTTAAATAGGTTTTTGTGGGCTCAGAATAAACTGTAACTTCATAGAAATTTAATCCGTGGACAGATTTGAAGATTCTGGTTCCAAAGAAAGGGTCATTAAAATCTCTCAATGAAATCATTGTAAGAATTTCATAGTATTGGCAGAATAATGTATTCTACCTCTACCTGGTTTCCCATAATAGTTGAGCAATTTTAATTGGAAACTTAACACACACACACACAAAAAAATTCAGCTTTTAATAGACGCCCAGCATGGAAAATTCTAGTCTCTATAGCGGAGACTATAAAAGCTGGATCTTCTGATTAGGCAATAGGTGTCACTGTACATGCTGTCTGTAATGATCCTAAGGAGAAAGTAATTTAGGTATCAAAGCAGGGAAGAAATATTTCAGATGACCTGCTTTTTGTTGAGGCTAATCAAACAAATTAAAACAATTTACCAGCTAATTATAGTGCCTTTGCAGCAGCAAATGGTACTGCAGTAGCGCTTCAAATAACTTGTCTCATTGGTTTGGACCAGGATATTTAAAAGAGACAGTGGCAAATCTAGATTGATAATTTCAGTTAATCACTCGTATGCTGCTTGCTGGGCTTGGAGAGTAAGAGGCTATCAGCCACATGCACGTGGACATGGTTTGGACACAGTTCACACAAATATTTGAATCATTGTAGTCTGTTTTATAGACTCACTTAGGAGTGAAATACCTTCACTGACAGGTGCTACATCAGATCAATTTGAGCTTAGCATTTCTGGAAACTACCACAGGATACTTAAAGCATCTTTAGCTGAGAGTGCTTCTTAGCAATCTAAATCTTGGGGGGTTTTGTTTTCTTTTTCCCCTTCTTCTCTATGTTTTATTCGCAAAGAATGATAGTATTTGCATTGTAAGCTCTCTGGGCAAAGGCAGACCTGCCATTGTAGAGGGCTTTGCACAGTGATCCTTTGGGGGCCTGGTCCTGCTCATTATAATTATCCTTCTATTCATGCAATTTGACATATTGACAAAAGCTATCACAAATAAATCAAGTCCATTTTAGTCCCTTCTCTTAAAATATAACATTCTAAATTGCATGTAATACTAATTGGCACTTGACCTTTATTTTGTTATATAGATTACTTTCTAAAATGGTTTGGAGTGAGTACTGTTTCTAAATGAAATATTTTGATTCATCATCCTTCTGAATTGCATTTGAGGTTGCTGGCCAAGTGGATAAAGATAGATGATGTGGAAGTAGTTTTGAAGCGGCCTTGTCTGTTGACCTATTTGAGGTCCCTGAAATAGGTATAGGCCCAGTTTAGAAATATGTTGTGCAGCATTCATTTCATGAACATGGCTTAGAGAGCTCTGTTCTGGATAGTATGGTGCCTTAAAAACCTGCTGCAAATATGTCATCCTTTTTGACATGGCTGTATAGCTGTGCTATGAAATCCAGAACTTTCGTTTTCTACAAATAAAATTTTTAAACCTGTTGATTGTAGTATAGGCTAGGACTGTTAACTGAGAAAGAGAAATGGATGAACATAAGATGTTAGCACTTTTTACGCTTTCCCAACTGATAACCGTTAGGGTGATTTTTGTCTTAACATTCTCTCTGTTCATGATGGCAAATGTGCAGTTTGCTGTCAAAATGTGTTGAGGTGTTGGATAAGAAATTCTTCCCTGTTTACTAGATTTAAGTCCCTTTTTTCTTTTGCAAGAACAGGATGAAATGTGAAGGTGACAGGCACTTCTTGTTTCTTCCCAAGTAACAATCAGAGTTCAAATCTTGTCTCTTTACACAAGATCTCAAGAAAAGCAATAACACATACCAAGTACAACGTTCTTTTTACTACACAGAATTTGCTTAATTTACTGTGGCTTTATCTTCTTCATTTGTGACTTGCTCATGTAACGTATCTTATCAGAGTCTAAAAGTAAAGTATTGAAGCAGAGGCTTCTTTTTTTCTGCTGTAGTGTGTCTTGATTAGTAGTGTTATAAATAATATTATCTTTTCCAAAACTAAATTATTTTCCTTACTATGCAAAATTAAAATTAACCTAGATGCTGGCAGTCCAAAGTGTCTGCTTGCCAGTCATCATCATCATCATCTCCAGATTTTCTTGGTGAGCTGCATAGTGTACTATTAACTGAATGATCTGGTGCACATTTGTGTGGGTATGTAAAATAATCTCAAACTTCCCTTTAACATTAAAAGCAATATGAGAGATCATACTGTACCCTGCCTTAAAACTAACTGAAGTGGTCTGACTCTAGTAGGGCTTCTGCCAAATAGAGGAATCCTATGGTGCAAGTTACGCATAGATCCGTACAGTATGTGGTGCCTTGATAAGGATTTTGAATTGACCAAATCAACCATTACTAGTTGGTTAATATTGTGCATAGAATTAATTTGTAGCTTGTTGGTTCCCGCAGGACAAATATTTAAGTTACAAAAAGAATCAACGTAATTGGCATTAATTACACACCTATATGAGTGGATTGAGGAAATTAGTCAATGATTAAGCATCCATCTTACCATTTGGTAGCTCACTGATTAACAGAGGTTTGAAACAAAATGGCATGAGTGTAATAGGAAGAATAATGTTCAGTTGATAGTTCTAATGGATATCTTTTCTGCACATTTTTTACTGACAAGTTTTCATCACTTAATAAGGCCAAAAACCAAAACTGAATTTTGAAAGATAGTTGTCGAAAGTACCTGCAATATATAGGCAGAAAATATTGTCACAGCAACAACAGAATTGAAAAAAAAAAATCAGTACTGAATATAGGCCACCATAGGTGGAGAAGTTTAATGTCTGGGTTGGAAAAAAAAGCTGTGATGTTTTTTAGGGTTATTTCTGTTCTTAAAAATTGTTCCTGCCCTTTTTGTCTCCATCAGATAAATTTTAGTATGAAACACTAATATGTGATCCCATGACTGAAATAGTAGATTTCCATTTAAGGAAAACTCCTAATTCTGTTAACATTATCTTCATCCTCTCATTACTTTAATTTAAGATAATAATCCAAACAGTTTCTGATGCTTAAATCCATTTTAGTAGCTGTATTTCCTAAATGCTAATTATTGGTTTTGAATTATTTGTTTTAATATGGCAACTAATAGAATGAGTGTGTCCTTATCATTTACATCTTATTATGCTTTTTATTGCATGTGTTTGCTGTGTTGTGTGAAACTAACTATAAGGTTGTGGAGGAGCCATTTATTTGCTTTCTACTTCTTAAGATGCTTTTTCATAAGTCTGAGTTTCAAGAGCTGGTTTTTTTTTTCTCCAATGGATACCTAGAAAATGAGGACATCTCTCCAGAAAGTCTTTGCAAAATCCCACAGAACACCAAATAAAGGTGCTAAGATTGGGGGGGTTTTGTTTGTTTTAGTTTTGGGTTTGGTTTTGGTTTTGGCTTGGGTTTTGTTGTTGTTGTTGTTTTTTTGGGTTTTCTTTGGTGGGGACACACACACACCATTTACATAAGTTTTTAAAGAGAACAGGTGGATTCTCTGGGTATCTGCATTTGATTACCATTACATATTTTCAAAAATTACAAGCTGGAAATACTGTTTGCAACACGTGTCAGATAAATTACTATTCTAAAGAGTAAGATAACCTGTGCATGTGTTACAATTTAATTATTATTTCTAATCGTGATTTTGTACGTAGATTTAGCCCCTTTGTATACACATATTCTATTTTAGAAGGTAATTTTCCTGTTAGATGTGCTTACTATTTTGTTGTTTTGTAATTAGAAAATTAAGGTGGTACAAAGTTTGAGAATCCATCAGAAGCAATACCAAATATCAGAAATTTTAGTAAACACTGAGACCTGTTTTTTCATCTAAAGACAGAGAATTTCCCTCATTGCTATTTGTATCTGTATGATCTCTAAATGTGACTTTGGTATTATATTGTCCTGCTTTCTAATCTGCACCTGCTCGTGTTCATCCATCTGGCTAAGTGTGAGGTGCTGAAATGTATGCTTCTGCCAAATATAACCAATGTTTAACACATGCTTATGCCCATATATAGGTCTCTGCTTAGTCATATTTTTCTGCCATATGTCTTGCTCTTCAATTAAAAATTACTTTACTGGGTGTTTTTTTTTTTTTAACAGGTAATAGACTAATAACTTTGATAACTATTACATGTGAGCCATCATTCACTGAGCTTTTTGGTTCCTGCTTATCTTTCAACTTCTGTATATTCAACAAATTTATCTATTTCTCCCCATTTTTTCACCTCTAACCACAATATGTATAACCTCAGAATACATATAGTTAGAAGTGAGTTGAGACTTTTGAGACAGATAAAATTCAGTTTCATAATGATACAGAGTGCGTTCTGGACAGGAGGGAGAGAGCTAGGAAGGGTAACTTAAGGGTGTTCAGGGGGCAAGAGAAGCTGTGGCTTCTAAAGGGCTGGGAGGACAGGAGCCCTCGTTTTTTCCTCATTTCCTCTCTTCCCTGCTGCTTGAATCCCTTTGTCGTTCTCCATCGTTTTGGTGTTGAGAATCCACGGGACTCCTTATGTTAATTTCAACTGTATCCATTAAGTAATAGCATTTTAATATTCCTTCCAAAGATGTAGCTTGTTCTGCTAGCCTGCTGCAGTGGGTGATGGGAAGGAGAAGCAAGCGGCGAGGCCAAGACTGGCTCTGCCTCTGTAGGGGACTTGGTCAGAATAGCCACGGAGCTAATGGAGCAGTGTGATTATCTCGTCCACTTCGTTAAGTGGGTGTTTTCAAAAGAAGAAAGACTCTCAATTATGGTAATACAAGCTGAAAGGTGACTGACTCTAGATGTGTATAGAACTGCACCATTTCTAGCAACCAAGTGCTTCTTTCTGCCCCTAATTACGAATATTTTTTTACTGTAAACCTGACTGTATTTGGCATGCTTTTGAGCAGATTTGTTCGTGAGATTAATGTGAACAGATGGTAAGGTGAGCATCACAGCAGCGCTTAAAATATAGACCATGGCTTGAAGGTCTGTTTTGTTCCAGTAAAGGACAATACTGGTGCTGTGTAACTGTGATACAAAATGCAATGGTATGCAGATTTCTTTAGAAAAGAAAAAATCCTGGTTTGTGCAGCTGTTTGAACTTGAATGGCTGCCGTGGAAATTAGTTTAATTTACATAATGATTTCATAGGCTAAAATATTAGCAGTCCTATAAATGACTGAAATGTCTGTTTGTTAATGCAGAGCATTTATGCAGTTGTTACAAATGTCTGATATAATCTTTATGCAGAAATACAGACTGAGGAAATTGAGTGTGAAAATAAAACACTTTTTGGCTATATCTGTCCTGTTCCTGTTATTCTAAGGAAAACATTCAATCGCCTCCATCATTTGGTATAATTGATGATTGCAAAACAAAAACTCTTCCTATTACTGTATGAATGCATTTGAAGTTGGGATTAGAATGCACTGAACTCATTTTTCTGATGGCCTTCAGTGAGTATTATTCTTGCTTAAAACTACTTTCGAATTTGAGGTCTGGAAGTAGCTAATGTGATTGCAATTTAAAAAAAAAAAAAAAAGGGTTTCAGAGGTGACCAGGAGAAGTACAGACATGGCCAAATTAGTGAAAACTGAATGGATAATAGAATTAATGAATGAATGGATAAATACAATATGCTTTCGGAAGAGCAAGCATGGCTGTTGTGAAATGATATGCCTTTTGGATATACGGTGCTGCTTTGAGAGAATCAGTTGTTATGTGGATCCTGTTAATTAATAGATTTGGCTGGGATTTCTAAAAGGTGTTCACTCTGGTCCTTTAGCAGAGGCTATAAAGGAAACTAAATAGTTATTGTGTAAGTGGAAAGGTTTGCAAGGATAAATACTTGATTAAAATGCATGATGCTTTGATCAGTGAAGGGTGGTTTCCAGTGAAGTTTGCAAGACCTTTATTGAACATAGGCTTTTCGATATATTCATAATAATATGCAAAAAAAAAAAAGTAAACAGCGATATGAGTCTACTTGCTGTTGACTTACTAACTTACTAACTATTCAGGATAATTAAGGTAGCACCAACAATGAAAATTTGCCAGGGGACTTTATTGAATTGAGTGTCTGGCAAATAAAATGGCAAATGAAAATCAGTATGGGTAAATGTAAGGTGGTGTACAAGGAGGGGAAAAAAAGAGTCTTAGCTCCATATATAAAATTATGGGGTCGGAGTTGACCATTATCACATGGTTATGAAAACCTGGGATTATGACATGTAATTCTTCGAAAGCTAGATGCCCAACAGCAGACAAAAAAGCGGAGCAAATGCTATGAATTCTCAGCAAAAGAACAGGAACAAAACAGAGAATATAATTATAAGATTGTATAAATCCATGGTTTTCCTACATCTTGATGACTGCCTGCAGTTTTAGGTACTATATTTCAAAAGGATATAGTAAAACATGTAAAAATGCTCATGTTGGGTTAGACCGGTGGCCAAAAGCATATCAGCATGAATTATGTTTCCCCTGTTCTTACAATTTTCCATAAGCATCTAGGGAAACTAAATGCTGGAGATATCTTTTTATGCTAGTCAAGCTGTGTGAAGGAAGTGAGATCTGCCAGGAAATCTTCAGGCTTAGGCTGTTAGCAAACTGTACCAATTAGGTGGTCTAAAGGGAGTGAAAGCTTGTTGTAAATGCCCGCCACAGGTTTTTAGAAGTCTGTTGGAAGTTAAGGGAAGTTTTAGGAGTAGGACAGTCTTTGTTGTCCACTACAAGGACTACACATTTTGCAAAGATTGTTACCTCTCTTGTGCCCGATACAGTTGTATGAAAGATCCAAAGGTACATGGAACACTGAAATTACATGAGATTTGACAGTACTGGGAACACTGTTGGAAGTCTGGTAGTACGATTTACATCTCATGGCAGGAAGCTTCTTGGCCACCTTTTACGGTAAACTTGGTTTCTGTCACATACCTAAATTATTCAGAACTTCACAGTCTTAGGCTGTAAATCGTATTGCTTCAAAACAAAGTTTACTAATGGACAAATAGCTGATTCATTAGAATTGCATCTTTTAAGAAAATGATATTATGTGTGAATTTTTATTTGTGTAACAGTTTATACCAAAACAGTAAGAGGTTCTGAAAAAGCTAAACATTTTGAAAATGAAACATTCAGATTTTTGTGTCAAAACAATTTAGCTAAATTTACTTTAAATTAGTGTAAAAACAAGTCCAAATTAAACCCATCAGCCAGTCTCCACTTTCCTGCACTCCCCAAATTACTCAGCCCTGCTAGATGCCAGACATAAGCATTCATGCTAATTTCTTCATTATGCTATTTACTATCCAAAGAAAAGAAATAATGGGTAGAAATCCTATTTCTAATTGTGAATAGTCTGAGCTCGACATTGCTGTAGATTTTCATCTGTTAATCTGGATGTGAGACAATAAAAAGATTCATTCTAAAGTTTTCCATCTTGCCAGACAATTTCAAATTAGACCAGAATCTCTTGGTCTCTGAAGGCTGTGTTCCTGGAATATTCAGTATGTCAAAAATACATAGTTAGCAACACAAGCCTAAAATATTTTGCTGTGTCATATTTGATTCTGGGAGATAGGGGATGCATTCTGTCAATGTGACTAATGACTAATTAGGCAGTCCTATAAGTGAGCAGAGTACAATTATAGTTACACACTGACAAGGACTTTTAGTACTACATATGTTAGTTTTTGAGAAACTGGAATTTAAGTTTCTCATTAGACACATTGCACTGTAGCCTAGAAATACTGATGATGGGTTTTCCATCCTGTTGAATTTTCCACAGCATATGAAGCAACTAAATTATGAAGGGGTGTAAAGAAATTGATCTAGGGAATGGAACATCATGTATTAACTCACAGAATCTAAATTAAGTAAAGAAAATGAACCTAAAATGCATGACCAAATCATAATCAGCTATCACAACAGGTCATGAGCTATTGTTAAGATCAAAAAGCATCAGTTAATGTAACGTAAGACACTGCATAGTCTTTAGATTCACTTGAAGGCCTTTTCAGTGTTAAAGTAGTAGAGAGATTGTTCTCCAGCAACAACCTTTTGCATATTTTGCTCACTGGACAGTTGCATTACTTACATAAAAGTGAGCTTTTGCTGCTTTCTCAAAATACTGCCTTCTCAGCAGTGCTGGGACCGTAAGTTTCCCTTTGAGAAGATACTTAGCAGGATTGTAGGGCCATGGGCAAGTTTCTGTTCCCTGGAAAATAAAGAAACAGTATGATGCTCCTTGAATACTTTTGCATGAACTACGAGTTTCTGAAAGATCTCTGGCAGTTCTGGAAACAAAATCACAAGTAACCTCCATTAGCTTCTCAAGAAGGGATGACAGCATGGGGAGTACTGGATACACACTTTTTTCCATGACTGACAGTGGATAAGTGGGAAGTTACAGCTTCCACTGCCAGCTTTATTTTGATGCCTGTAATTTATCAAGGGTTTGGCTAATGGATGTGGTATGGCCCACACCCTCTTTTTCTGTCTCATCATTTCCATAGTCATCTATCTGTAAGCATGGTCCATTTTGGATGTACCTGCTTCACCTTGCTTTCCATCTAAACGCACATAGAGCCAACATCATTACGTTAAATGAGTTTAAATTCACTAAAATTTGTGAATGTTTTCCAAACAACTTTTTCAGACAATGAAGCACTGTCTGTTTCTGCACAAGTGGTGCTGAGTCACAGAAAAAAAAAAAAAAAAAACCAAAACCAACTTACAAGGGAGACAAGTTTGAGACAGCTCTCAGACTTCGCCTGGAACCCCAGCATACCTGGCACCCTCACTCATGGGCTTTAATTCTCCTGTTTCAAAATTGTGTATGACAGAGGAACTATCACTGTATAAATAGCCAAGTTCTATATAACTTCTCGTTGGAAGAAACCCCAAAAGTTTTATGTATAAATCAAAGGATTAGAGATGGGTAATAATGGAAGTTAAAGCTGCAGAAACTATAGTGCCATGAATAGGTCATCATTGTCATTCTATTAGGCTCACTTCTGCATGCAAGGTTTATGTATATTCTGGGTCTATAGTGTTGAGTGTCTCTGCAGTGAAGCTGAGCTTTCTTTCCAGGGAATCTAAGGGTTCTCTCCAGGAAACTTCATGATAAGAACTTACTGAGGAAGAAAATAATATAGTCCCTTCCTTGTCACTTATTGTCACTTTATACTCCAGAAAGGTGTAACACTGGAATTAATGTAGATAAATTAGGCTTGAAATACAATGGCATAAGTGTAGAAAGAAATTATCAGATCATTTGCTTGATAAAACTTGGCTGAAATCAATGCAGTTTATTTACTATATATGTCTTAGTGTGCAGAAAATATAATTTTAAGTACTAAGTGTCTGATCTTCCAAAAGGGATTTCTCAAAGCAGGTCAGTGAAAAATATCAAGGTTAGTGTCTTTGTTTGTGAGCTTCCTTACAAGTTTTCATATGCGGTCCACAATGTTTTTTGACCTTGCATAGTGAGTTTTGTTGCTAACAATTCATTTGGAGAGATATCTTTGATTCTTTTGAGAATTATTAGGATGCTAAAAACCAAGCACATTTTCCCTAGTGTGATCAGATTGAAATAAACTGGAAGAATGCCAGGTTCATTTCTGATGCACCTCAAATTTAGAGTATCAGTGCAAATGAAGAACGATTTTGTCCCTTGGTTTTGTGGTTTTGGTGTATGAAACTACATGTCAAGCAGACAAAACTGCAAATGATAGAGTGCAACTGCTTTACATATTGATGGGGAGAAGTTGGTGTCTTTAATGTCTGTGAAGCATTAATCCTTTAAACAATAATAGCTGTTCTGTTTCTGTTGGGAATCAAGCAAGAAAAGCTATTCTATTTTTGTTCCTAGCCCTTGGAAGAAATATTTGTTTGCTTTAAAACTCTTTTTTGAGTCCATTGTTGTCAATGAGTTGTTAAGAAAACAAGAGCTGTGGTGTACTTGAACATCCTCACCTCTGGTTCCTGGGATTTAGCTGTATCAGTGATTTATTTCTGTTTGTTAATTGCAAAATAACAGTAATTTTAATTTGAAATGCTTGTTAGTAACAGTCTGACTGTCCTTTGAGGGATAGTAGATAACCTTCTATGTCCTGCAAAGGGATTAGCAAATGCTACTCTGGGAATTAAATAATTATTTTAGTAGAAATGAGTCCAAAAGCAGCCTGTCCAAAAACCAGAATAAGTTAGAAATTTGGAAAGAAATATAAAGCTATTGCCTTTGGCTATTAGCTCTGCTCATCAACCCGATGTTTAAACTCATAAGCTCATATATAAAAGTTTTTAACATTTTGTGGAGGAAACATTATGTGAAGGACTGTTCCAAATAAAGGGCTTCTATGTAAGAGAGAGTCACCTCATCTAAACTGTAGGGAAACCAAGTTGTTGACACTTAACATCAAGAAGATTGCAAGAAATTTTTTAAATTGAGGAGCTGTAAGCAAGCTGCGATGTACAGACGAGAATGTGGTTCAGGATGACATTCCTACAGTTGAAGATACTAAAATTATCCTGAGTGCAGTATAGCTCAGAGGTTGGAACTAATGAAAAATGAAATAAAACCAAACGGGTTGCCCTTTAAATAGGGTGTCAAAAAAATGCACCAAATCAATAGTACACCAACTTCCGTAAAAATTCTGGAAACCGGAAAAAAAAAAAAAGAGGGGAAAGTGCTAGCCCTAGGTCTGTCTGAATTTTGGTGAAAGTTAAGCTGTACAATGCTGTATAGCTTCTACTGCTTTCAGAAATGAAAACATACAGACAAGACAAAGCAAACCGTGCCGCTGTTGGAATAATACCGTATTTTACAGACTTTAGAAGCAAATTACCACAGTGACCAGCTCAGCAAGTAGCACAGTGGAACTCTGTCAGGAAATTGGGTTCTGTTACAGAGGATTTTTTTAAAAAAATAGCCTGTTGGGCATGTGATTTAGAGATTGTGTCTGGAAGAACTGGAGGCCGGGGATTCATCTGGCCAAATGGAGGTGTCTAAATCTAAGCGTATTGTTTAGACTTCTCTTACAGTCAGTGGAGAGAAATGGGCACTCCCAGGTGAGTAAACCATCTCATTTTGAAACAGACATCTAAAATAAGTTACACAAATTGGGTCCTAAAAGTGACCATTTTCTCTCTGTTCACTATAGAGCATAAGGGGACTAGCTGAGATACAGGCGTCTCCAGAGTACATGACATGAATCCTGCCTGAAATGGCAGTGAAAGTAGGCCATGCAGATTTCCAAGTTTTAAAGTAGGCAGAAAAAACAAGAGGGAAAACAAGCCATGCAAATTGACAGGAAACACAATTGAATTTGTTTTGTTTTGCTTTGCATGTCTTGGTTTGGTTTGGGGGGGTTGTTTTTTGTTTGTGTGGTTTGTTTGTTTAGTTTTTTTTTAAAGTGTACAAAGAGCCTATTTTTAGGAAACTGAAGTTTTAGAGAACTAGTGTTCTTTTTTTATTTTTTTTTTTTTTTAACAGTAAAAATCTATGTGATCCTGCCTACAAAGTGGAGGAGAAAACAGCTGAGTAGTAGTTTCTGTTCCAGATTTCTAAAGGATGCTCTCTGTTCAGTTTGTTTGGATTTGATGCATTTTACAGCTGAAGCTTTCATTACCAGGAAGATGATCTTAAAAAAATGAGTACACTTGCATTTTTTTTTCTCACTGTACTCATTCAGTGTTTTATGGAAAAATGTAAACTGGTACAAAAAAAAGACACAATGAGGTTTTAATTTAGGAAGAAGTAAATCAGTGATGTGAAGGAGAGGTACAAAACTTAAAGGATTTGCCTTATAGAATAACTTCAGAATTGCTTCACTAAAATCCCAAAAGAACAAGCTGTTGTTGGGCAAAAGATTGTGATTGTATTAAAATTGAATATTTCTGTGCAATTTGAAATCTGTGCTGCCTGAACTACTGTGTAATAAATCAGGTTGCTATAAACAATAACAAAATGGGTGACTGTTCTAATAAAGGCACTGGGTTATTTAAATTTGCATTATCATATGTAGTAAGATGTTGTGGAGGTGGCAATGTGGAATTTATACATGACTTAAATAGGTCTGTTTTGCAGAATGACATGCCTTTTTAATTATTTTTTACTTAAAAGTAATTTAATTATTATTATAACAAAAAAATTCCTTTTACTTTGTTTGTGTTCAGTGAAAAGACTGCACGTCTCAGCAGGTAATAGTATGATTTGTTAGATCGTGCTCATGTAATCATGAACAGAGTTTTTAAACCTGTATTTAGTCTCTGGGAACTTTTCTAATAACTTCAGAATTAATAGGTTTAAGTTTCCACGAAGTTAACTTCTGCATCTATTACCTGAAAAAAAGTATAACCACTAAGAGCAGAGAAGTTAGCACTAATGAAAGAATGCTGAAAACAGATAGATATGTGGGTAGACATGTGGAGTTAGTTAATAAATTACTCAGTTCAAATGGGTTAAGGAATGTTATTCTATGGACTTACCAACCAGATAGAATTGCTTTAGAGTTAAAAACAAAGAGTGTAACCAATAATCACCTTGTCCAAAAGACTTTCATGATCGCTATACTGTCTCTACTGTAAATGTGAAGTTCTTTTTTTGATGTGGTCCAACCTTTGCTTTTGATTCTCATCGGTGCAGATTCAGTGATATGTGTGATACTTTCAGCCATATTCTTGATGCATGGTACACTTTTCTAGTGTACTCTGTCACTTTTTCCTCTTTGTTTAGTTCCTATTTCATTGAACACATAAATTTTGTGGCTGGCAGTTTACATTTTCTTAGGCCTTTCTGACCGTAGATCTCCATTAGATTTGGTCATTGATTTCTGTACTTTACATTCTCCATCTTGTGTTCTCAGCCTTGGTACTCTTCAATGATCTGTGACCTCTGTATGCTGTTTATGGTGCGGGCCTTTCATTATTTTGATAACATGCTGAGTAGGAGAAAGTATTTTCAATCAAGGCATTTCTCCTTGTATTTGGACTCAGAATTTTAAAATAAATGATGGGAATTCTTCAAGAAAGACAACTTTTTTTGTTTACGTGCAGCCTTATTCTTGAATGAACAAGAAATGAAATGTAGCCTAGATTTTGCCAAATGAACACAGAGATTTACTGTAAGTTCAAAATGTAAGGTTTTATCATTTAAAGATTATTTTTCCTCTTTGAAGATTTGAACTTTGAAATTCCTGGAGGAATAATTGCCAATCTTACAATAATTTTTTCCACTTAAAGGACTCTTGATCAATGTGTTAGGCAATTTCTCATTCTAAATGGTTTAAGTCTTTGATTTTTATTTTGTGAGTTTGTAGGCTAATTGCAGACAAATTCCAAGAAAATGCAAAGTACTATATATATCAATAACTCATGTTTTTTAATATTTAAAATCAACTTTGTCTTACTGTTGCCTCTGTATTCTGCTCTGTAATTTTCAGCAGTACATACTTATTTTACCCTTTGGAATAAGCTTTGTACATTTGACTACTAATAGGCTATCTTAATGCCTTGTGAGGAAATAGAAAGGAAAAATATCTCTCACAGCTTTGCTGGAAGCATGAAGCTTAGTGTTACTGTTAGCATTTGTTTCATTAATTACTATTTAAGTACCAAATGCTGATGATTCAGAGGATATAGAGGAAAGTTAAATCAAGAAGATTATGCGGTTTTTTTTCTGCAAGGCTGCAAAAGCAGTGACTAACTTATGCTTTTAGGTGGTAGCACAACATCATCTCAGAGACTCGCTGAGACACGCTTGCCAGAGATACTTCCTACAGTTGGCCAACAGCTGTCAAATATACTCCTAATCAGAAGCTTGCTTAATGCAGGATGGGCTGTGTCTGTTCCGTCTCCTTTTTATTCTAGAGAACTTTTATCTCCTCCTGGGTTAAGCGGACTGGGTTAACAGTATTCTGGCTGTCAGAGCAGAAGCAGTATTACGTGTTGTCCTCAGCCGGGAGTGCAGGAAGGAATATATTTGAGGTAATTCCTGAGTTTGCCAGAAGAGCCATAGTCATAGCCATGGAGATGTTTTAGTACTCGGATCACTCAGCGCTCTCCTCATTCATTGATGCCCACTTTACAATGTGGGGCTACAGTTTTGGCCATAATGAAGCCATTTTCTTACACTATAACTACTTTTGTCAGTTCTTGTACACAAGAGGACCTGTCTAGGGAAGAACTGTTTAGGGAAGAGGTAGTCTTAGGAAAGGCAGATGTATTGAATAATTTTAAACTTTCATATGTTTGTAGATAATTGGAGCATATTTCTTTTACAAAACTGTTGAAAAAATGCCTCTTAGATTATTTTTACTTTTCATTGAATGGAAGATGTATCTTCTTCTTTGAAGAATCCACAACCAATTTAGAAAACACCAGATGAGATGAGAACTCTTCATTGATAAAGAACTAGCCAATTTCTAGATGAGCACAGTAAGTGAATTGCGTGGTTGCTACAAAATGTCAATATGTTAGACTCATCAGTTATCTAATCAGTAAGTTATTGTGTATTCTGACAGTCCTCCATGAAGACAGATTTGTTTTACTTTGCATACAATAAGTTGTTTCTGTAACTGTTGCTTCAAAGAATTTTGTCATCTGTGAAATAGCTTTTTCATGTAGTTTTTGCTCTATATTTCCTTACTCAAACTGCATAAAAAGATGATTAGTAAGAGTAGTTAAAACTGAATATATATCAAGAAGAAAATCAAATGATTAAAAGTCTTTTAAGTTGTGGTTTCCAAAAAGAATATTTTGTATCCTGTAGTTGAATGTTATGAGCCCTTTAAATGCTGTAACCTGAAAAGACGTTAAAAGCAGTCTGTCACAAAGTTCACTGAAATACTGATTCAACAGTATCCTGCTTAATGCTGTCCTGCAGTACATTTCATCTGTACGTGAATTTGGTTCTGCAGTAATGAATACAAATATGAACTAAAGAATTAACCTTTAAAAAATCCCACTCTTGTTAAATATTATTTCAGGTTAAAATTATTTGTTATTGATCTGAAATAACAATCCTACAAGAAAAGATAGCTTTATAGTTAAAGATAGTTAGAGAGAGGCAGGAGATACAAATCTGGCAAGCAAGTATATTTGGTCTTATCTGTGTAAATTATTCTAGATCTGTTAATTACCGCTGTGCTTTGAATAAGAAGAAATACTAAGAAAAGCTCTTTGTGGGGGCTGATTGTGGGTTTTTTTGTTCAAGCCATGGTCTTCCATGTTTTTTTAAGTTAGGGTCTGTGAAAGATGCTGTGTACTGTAAATTTTTATTTAACAGAAATTTTATCTGTGATATCCGTCACATTCTTCTGTCATATTATACCAGCTGTATGAGTGCTACCAAAACTAAAACGAATCTTGGGATTAGTAGTCCAGAGACTGACTACAGTCTGCACAGCTTATGGCTTGAAATGAAGTCCCTTGGGAAATACCTCAGAACTGACGTGTGAAGCACCAAGAAAAACACAAGTGCAAAGATCAGTGAATTAGGTGTGTCATAAATGCAGCCAAAACACAAAGAATCCTGGTGAAGAGTAAGTGCCAAGTGGAGTGAAAGGCTGTTCTGAGTTAGATAAACATGGATCAAAAGCAGAATAGAGTGACTGTAGAGACAGGAAATAATTGGAGGAAGCGTAGTCTCCTGGGGACGATATGTTCAGAGTTCTGCCAAAAGGGCATTTGGGAAGCCCTTCTACTCCTCTCATGTAGACCTCAGGCAAAAGGACAAGTTACTAGCAGAGGTCAAAAGCCTCTTTCTTTGGAATTTTTGTTACTGGAAAGGTAAATTTGATGGGGGGGAGGAGCAAATAATATATAACTTCTTAACAACTGAAGGAAAACATACGCTAAATCAGTCATATTCTATAAGAACTTTTCAAGACCAAGCACGAGGGAGCTGAGATCCTGCAAACTTTAAGAACCTACATACATGTAAGACTGAATCATTGAGAGGATCTTGGTGATAGTATGTGTTAAAATCAATGTGTGTAATAGGAAATTTCAAAACAATACGCATTTAAGTTCCTACATGTTACAAAACAGAGCTTTTTTCAGACAGTGTCCTGATGTGGATAAATCTGTAAATAGAGTTAAGTAACAGCAAAACAGTATGTAATTTTGTTATTTTTTGTTTCAAAAAATGTTTATATGTTCATGAATTCTGTACGTGTGCCTGTAAGCATGTGTTGATAATGCAATACTATGCAAAACTGTATTTTAAAACATCCAGGATGTTAATTTTAAATTCACGTTCTATTATTGATATAGGCATGATCCTATTTAGTTTTCCTTCCTTAACAGATTTTGGATTTTTAAGGGAATTGTAAAGCCAAAATTGTTCCTGAGAAGGCATAACTACACTAGGAATATGTAGGGACACCACCACCACTTCCTCAGACATCATTTTCCTGGTATAATCCAACACTATAATGATACAAACCCAATAAGCTCTGTATGGACTAGCATGGAAATTAAATTACTGTAGAAACCTCAGGTCATAACTGTATTTAAAACTGGGTTTCAGTGAGCAGGTTTTGGAATTACTTCTAATTGCAATGGAGAATTAATAGATTCCTTGTGGAGTTACCCCATTTTGAAGATACTTGCTGCGGCAAACTTGAATTATGATGTCACTGAAATTTAACGATGTGATATTAACAGCATTAGGGCCAGAAAAATACAAAGCAACACTGCATATATTTACCAGGCTAGTCAGCTGAATTTCCTTAGGCGTATGTGATGTACTTCTCCAAAGACACCAAGTGCACAGCTTCACAAAGAAGTTATCAGCTAATTTTATTTTAAGTAGCCATTAGAGTTTGATCTGTTTTGGCAAACATACCCCACACTACATCCAATTTTTTTTATTTTTTATTTTTCCACTCAGGAAAGATGAGACATGAATAAGAAATTGCTATAGTTTAGCCAATAAAATTAAACCTGAAATAACTCTCACCAGAACCACTATATTGCTAAGAGTTGCTTATGTCAGTTGAACCTTACACTCAAACCCAAAAGTGGATAAGCCCTTTTTTGGTATAAATGTAGAGTGGATAAACCCTGTACCACCCAGTAAAGTGAATAAATTTATTGGCTGTTTTGCTTCCTGACCAGTTTAGGCATATTCTTTTCTAGTTTGTTCCTCAAATGGCTGTCAAGATACCTGCACTGCTCCCATACATTCCAAAGCATTATTACTGGGCAAACTTATGCTGTCTGATAAAAAATATGGGTGAGTTAGTGATGGAAGCATATTTATGTGTCTTGTATTTTCCAAAGCAAGTTGGTCTCATAAACCACTTAACTGTGATGCTTAGTATAAAAAAAAAATAAATAAATTCCATCCTTAATTTAGAGGCAATGTAAGATGAAAAGAAGCCTTGGAAGGGAAAGGAAGAAGAAAAGGAGAATATAAGAGGACATGTAGAAAGTCTGTTTGAGCAGATCTTCAAAGAACTGGCATTTCTGGTAAGAGTCTCTTAAGCATCTACATTTTCAGCATTCACCAGGAGAGACAGAAGTTCGGATCCCTTTGAAATACATGCACTAATAATACATAATATGTTAAAAAAAATTCAAGTGTGTAATATTTTCTTGATGAAGTTAATAAATAATGTATTTGGTTAGAGTATAGGTGGGGAGATAGCAGGACAAAAACATGAAGTCAGGTAAAGTGATTACCTTGCATTATTGGAAATAAAATATTAAATCATAGGTTTTATCAAAGGCCTTACTATTTTCCTCACGTTATTAAGGCAATATTTCTGTTTTTCTGATAGTACAAATTATTTTCTTGGCTAAGAGTCTTACATGCTTCTGAATGAATATATTGCTACTTAGTGGAGATCATGCCATTTGCATGTGACTTTTTTGAGTGAGACAGTTACAGATGTTGTAGGATGACAACTAATGCCACTCAGAAGGGCTCTTCATTTTCTGCCATTGAGCTAGGTGTCATGTATACAGTGAACACAAATTCTCAAAATGCTTCTATTTACCTTTTCTGAAGCCAAAGAAGATACTCTTCAAGAGGTCCTGTTTCTCAACAAGTATGAATTCCTTTCTAGAGTAATTTTTTTTTAAGTAAGATTACAGTAATATTCAGAAATAAACATTAAGAGATTCTCTTTATGTGCTGAGGTCTCTATAGTAGTCTTTGATAGCATCAAATCCTGAAAGTCTCTACCCCATCAATGAGACTTTCAAACCCATATTCAAAATCAGAAGTTACTCAGAAAAACACTGTCAGCTTCAAAAGAAACAAATAGTTTCCCAACTTGAGCTCACAGTGAGCTTCACAGAGCTTTATACAGAAACATGTAACAAATATATAAAGAATCATCAAGCCTCCTGCTCAGGACAGTATGCAGCATTCAAGTTTACACCTTTCCTTAGTATTTATGACATATCCAAAATATTCCAAATTTATCACTTGTTGTTAATGCTTCTCACTTAATGGCTTGGTAACTGCATTATATTGGAGCTATGTTCATCATTAATTGCTGATGTTTTTCTTTTATTGCTCGTTTTTATTTAGTAACGTTTCATTTCTTCTGTGTTCATGTAATTTATATACTGTAATTTGATTATATGACACGTCCATGTTTGATTCTTTGACTAAAATCCTCCAGTGAGTCTCACATTATTAAGTAGACATACATATTTAAACCAAAGGCAATTGTACACATCTTTGGCAAATATATTCCTCAGTTTAAAGTGTCCTGTCACATCTATTGATATTTTCCCTACAGCTAACATATATTGCTTATCAGTCTATGGTGTGTCTAGGAAATCCCATTTCACACATCACTTCTCACAATATTTCATAATCACACAGTCAAAAGATTTTGCATAATTGGCGAAACAAGGAAGTATTAAGTTAAACCATCTTTCATAGTGTTACTTAAATTGATGGTCAGGTTCTTCGCTCCTTTACCTTTTCTGGCATCAGCTGCTCTGTTTTTACTTTTGCACTGTTTTAAATTTAGTGGTGTTAGTAATATTCATTTTATTTGCATTGTGTAGAAAGCAGATATTTTGATAAGCATCACAATATTAAAAATAAGATATTGGGGAGCTAGTTGCAAACATAGATGCACATTTCCCATATTCAGATCAGTCTTGGGAGTCCTGTCTCTCTATTTTGACTTCATTTAACTCTGCATTCTTTCCAAACAGCTTTCCACTTTCATTGTTGCATTATTAGCACAGAAGATTCCCTTCTTTTTTTGCCAAAGTTCAGTTATCATTGTATGTCTTTTGAAGTTTGGAGGTTCTCAATTAAAAATACCATATACCTCTTCTAATTCTGTTGTATAACACATTTAAGAAGCTGAGACCAGCCTCTCTCTCCTTTATATATTTACTTTCATTCAGCAGGAGAGTAAACCCATTTTTTATGCTTGATAGAGGTTCTTCTTTTCATGTTCAGCTTTTGGACAAGCAGAGTCTGATTACTGGGGTTTTTTGTATATTTTTTTTTACAAAACATTCTGCACTACTCTTCAGCAGGTGCTAGTTTATCCTGTTTCAAATACAGATTCTCTAAATTGTCTAGTTCTCTGTGTTTGACCTTTTGCCTTTTTTCTATCTAAATGTTTCCCATAATTGTTGCCTCTTCTGCTTGGAAATAGATATTGAATTGTATTTTCAGTACTTTTTTTTATTTAAGAAGTATTTTTTTCAACTTCAACTTCTGTTGAAAAGCCAATCTTATGTGCACTGGTGCTTTGCCATTTTTGGTAGTTTTTAAGACCTGTAATTTGAGAATTCACTTTAGGTGCATGTAAAATCATAGCTTTGCTTTTAATTGGTGAGCACTATTTTCTCTACCTCTCTTCCTTGGACCTGTGGGTTTTTTCTGGACCCACTCATTACCATTTCTGAACAATTTCAGGTTTTTCCTACTCTAATTTCAAGACTGCAGCAGTGCCTTTCTTGTAATGTTGCCCAGTCTGTCCCTGAATATTTTTGTTTGCTATTTGATGTGTGGTCGTTTTTGGTGACTGGGGTAATGCTCATATGAGCTTTGGCGTGGAGAAATGAGAAGTCTTGCTGTGGATTATAAGGATGAGAAAAGGAGCAGAAATTGACCCATAATTGTAATTGGCGACCAAAATTCCTTTTCAGTTTTTAATTTTCAGTGAATGTACTTAAAGTTAATTTTGAATAAAATCAAGCCAAGTAATAAAGTATCGATTCATATGTTAGCAGATGTTATGCGATTTCAATGTTTTCACAGCAGCTCCACTGTAAAATGTGAGCTGTTTCAAATAGAGTGCTTTCAAATCGCATATATAATAAAATTTAAGTATGATTAATTAGAAAAGCACCTTCCTGTGGAGGTGCCTGATGCCTGGGGCTGCCCCCAGCTGCCCCCCCCCCAGCTGCCCTGCTCCCTTACTGGGGGCACTGGGAAGAGCCCTGGCTACACGGCTATGCCCTGGGGAGCCCCCAGCGCTCCCGGTGTCTCTGCCCACAGGGAGCTGCCAGCCCACACCGTGGCCTGCCCTTTTTTTCCTTTTTGAAATATGATCTTAGACTGTGTTTTACTTTTATATAAGACAAGAATTATGTTAGTTTTCTTAGTTTGACAAAACTTGCAATTTAACCATGTAAAGGAAATGGGGAAACGGTAAAATAATGAGACGAAGTCTGACTTTTAAGCCAATTAGTATACATTAATAAGTCTGAAATGTGGTGCTCACTCTACAGAGGAAAAATTTTAGATGTGATTCAGAGGCCTTCTTTTTCAGATAGTTCTCTGCTTCCAAAAATCTGCTTTATCAATCATTTCTGTAAGTGAGCCTGTAAATTGGTGTGTAAATGAAGTGTTGTATCTGTTCTCTCCCTTGTTTTCTTTTATACCCTGAACCAATCCTCTGCAAGGCAGATTCATTTGTTGTTTAGTTGAAATGGAATGACTGCAATTCCACAAACAAATTGGGCCTCAGTTAGGTGCACTTTGTCATAAATAATCTCTGAGGAGATTGGATTTCTCTCCTTGCTGATGTACTTCAGCTGTACGTTAGAGTCATAGCTTCTTAAAGGCACTGAGTTATTGCTCAGCTGAATGATCACGGAGCAGCATGCACCTGTCCTTGTTCTCCTGTGTTGTAGTCATCTCTATTTCCCTAAAGCGTATTCAGCAAAGTTTATGGTCAAAGAAACTACTAGTCCATTTTCTAGGATTTTTTTTCATTGTTTGTCCCAATTTTTTCTTATTCAACTCTATGATACACAGCTGTTTTGGCACATATATCTTCATGATCTGGAGAGGAAAGCCATTTCATAGATTGGTTAAGGGCGTTTTCCATGGTCAGGTCATCTAATACTCATATTTCACATTCAGCAGTAGGCCACTTTGAAATTTAACAGCACGTCTTTATCAGCTGCAGGAAATGTCCTTTACATTTTCATGTATAAATTTTACAGCTATTTCTTTTGCTTTGTTATAGAAGTTTGCTCTCCGTTTCAGTGTACCCTTTTCCCTTTCTTTCTCAAAAGCAAACTGAAGCTCCTTAGCTCTGTGGCTGGGATGGCTGTGGTGCTGGCAGTGCGATAATGTAATCTCTGCCTTTTCCCAAGGTGCCTTCTGCAGGTTGTGTAATGGGTTGAGCAACATCTGCAAAAGTATGATAGTTCTGATCTAGCCATTTCTGCACGTGGCCAATCATCCTGAGCGGTCTGAATTATCCTTCTTTTAGATGGAATTATATAACTATCTCAATGATAAAAATTGAACTGAATGATTCCCACAATGTAGCAAGCTTTAAATCTTTACATATAAATAGGGGATTGTGCATGTTTGATAGATGGCATGTTCATATTTTGAGTGTCTTGCATATGATCTATTTCTCATCTGAAAAGAAACCCCAATATATAGAAGGAGAGTGAAGAATAATATACTGCCTAATTCTTATGTAAAATGCTTAAATAACAGAATAGCGGAACCATTTATTGATGATTGAGCTAATGTTTGATGCATAAAATGTATATGGGGCTCATTTAGAAAACTAATAAGACAGTTTGTCTCAAATCTGATCAGGTGTGTGATGTGTTGTTGAAGAGATGCAAATGTGGACTTTTAATTGACAATATCAAGTGTCTTCACTGCAGAATAGCATTTAGCAAAAAATAACCAAGAAAGCCATTAATATAAATCCAAGATAGGCTGAGGATGAGTACCAGATGTAGCAGAGTAGCAGCTAATCAGATGAAATGGTACTTTTCCCACATCACCCAGTGATCACAGAGATTACCTATCAGCTGCACCTAGTTTATAACATAGTATTTCAGTAGTTTAGAAGTAGTGAAATTCTGTCATGCATCATGTATGAACACGTCAACATGGGTGCAAGAGTGGACAACTACTCTCATCACTACAAGCAGTATGAATGTACTGTAAATGAGCTAAAAAAAGCAGTATATATAATAATTTTTCTTTCTTCTGCCATGTTGCACTTTGTATAGCTCAGGTTGCTTTTCTGATATAAACAGTCTCACCAGCTGTGTCAGGTTACACATGGGTGCGAGTAAGTGGAGTTGGATGTAAGTGCATACACTTGTCAGAATGAATCAGCTGGCTGTTTTGCATGTAGGCTGAAGGTAGGTATTAACAAAAGAGCAACCTGAAGGCAAAGAAGAAGAGACCCTTGATGGAGGAGCTTAACAAAAAGGATTTGAAGGATATGTGGCCAATCTGTGGTGGATTGGATGGGGAGCAAAGTAGGCTAAATGTGGTGTTTTCAAAAATTTTAGGACAGTGTTATAAATTTAAATTTTGCAATGGCAGCAGAGATGGACTCACCAGACAGAGTCAAAGCCATGTGGTTTGACAACAGTGTTGTTGCACAAAAATTGTCACTGAGACAGAAAGGATCGGTGAGAGAATAGCTCAGGGCCAGAACAAGATCCTATTAATAGAAGAGAAGTGATGAGTTGCTGAATGGCAGTGCTTGCTGAAATGTGTATGGAAATAAAATGATAGGTACTAGAGATATATTTTGGATAACTGATGAGGGGAGAGAGAAGAAGGAACAAGGGAAAAAATATAGCCCGTAGCCTTGAAAGATTAAGAGAATAATAGTCGTTGTAGTGATGGAGAAAGGGGCAGAAAGAGTTTGAAAGTGAAGGTGGGAGAATCATCTGTTTAAAGTGACAGTGGCATGCCTAAGAAGAGGTATTAACGAGGCATAGGAGATAAGTTGGTGTGACAGGTGGGTTTCCGAGTCATCAGTAGATAGCTTTATAAGCTGTGTGAGTTGAGGAAAGCGTTCACAGTCACTGCAAAGTGAGAAGAACAGGGGTTGAGGGCCAAGCTCTGCTTTATCATCATCATCATCAGCCTATCAGAAGAAAAAATATTTTTTGTAGCAGAGTACCAATAACTTTTCGGTATTTATGGCTCTCTTACTAAAGCTTGTGTCTTCTAGTTTGAAGCATGAGAGGAAACAGGTAGGAATTCCTTTTTTATCTAACTGAAGTTCACACACGGTTCTATTTCTTCAGTGGTAGTGTAAGACATGTTCTAAATAAAGTTTTTCTTCCTAATTGAAGGAAGAACGCCTTTTAAAAATGTTCTTATTACAAGTTTGAATTGATCCAGAGCTCTACAAAATATAAAATGATTGAATTATTCCTCCCCGAAAAGTGGACTTAAAGTAATGATGGGTTCCAGTCAGGGTGCTTTAGTGTAACTGGCAAGCAGCCATCATTTTACTCACAGTGTGATGTTAAATTTAAATAGAAAATATAGAATCCAAGACAGAGGATTTCAGAGGAGTTGTGTAGTGGATTTTTCATAGGCTAACAAAATGCTGCACAGTACATATTATTAATTAGGTAAATACGTTACATAGAGAAAAATCTTTCTGGTATTGTGAAAAAAGAAGCAGGATGGCTTTAAAAAATCCACTGTGACCTTTTTAAAAGGGATTGCTGTGTTATTCATGTGGTACAAAAAGGGTTTTTTTCCTATTTCAATTATACGTTGCAGACATTATTTTAATTTTATTCGTATTACTACCTTGCAAAATTGTTATATGTGGTTATGACTAATCATTCTGTATATTAACAAGAAACAAAAAATTTGTTCTGAACATTACATAGTGCTATTTTCTTCACGCAGCTTATGATTCTTATGGTGCTCACTGAAGGTAACAACAATTAATTACTTTGTACTGAATATTGTGGATACTAAATACCCATGATATTTAGTATCAGACTTCTTTTCTTACGTGCATAATTTTAAAATGTATTTTAATATGCAGTAAAGGTCTTTGACTCTTCTGTGTGGTAAGATGAGATGGCCAGAATGCTCTGGAGGAGTAGGGTTTGAGGTCAACAAGTTCTGAGTGTTGGTTTTCCTTTCGTCCTTAATGTCGTTATGAAGCTCCATAGGCAATATTTTGCTTCGCTTTCTTCACCTGTACAATATGGGTAGTGACAGCTGACTAAGAGTGACTTAATTTTAATAGGCTTTTGAGTCAATTGATGTGAAAAGCTTGCTGTCTTTTCTCAGATAGGTTCATGTTATTATATTTTATTCAGGTTTTATGAGGTTAAAAAAAGGACAGTGGTGTACTCATTTCTCCTACTCTGATATGGGGCTCTGGTGTGGTTATTGCTCTCTGTTATCATATGTCTCTCTTTTGGAAAGTACCTGGAAACAGATAAATACCTTATTTTCAGAAAAAAATTATGAACTGGAATCACTTCTTTCAGTTTCACCTATTTAATGAGTGAGAAGATCGCCTTATGAGTCAAACCATAAGATAGGTTACTTAATTTATTCACAGCAAAAGCCTGAAAATTCTTTTGTTGGTGCTCATCATGCCATCGCTGTGAGAATGTGATATTTTTGCCCTCAAATTGTCTGGATGTCTTGCAAAAATTTGCTGAATTTTCTCAATCCTCTTGAGCAGAACAAGTATCTTCAGCAATTATGCTTTAATTGTTCTAACAACGTTTCTTCCTCCATAGTAGACCAAGATTACCCTGCCTGCATTTCTTTACCTCTGTCACATGAAACTGATATAATGTAAATATTGCCCTGTTAAGGACCAGGCTTTTCTGATCTAATGTCATTATTTTTGTGTCTTTGTGTGATATCTGTTCATCTTTTCCTGCCACTATTCTAGAATGCAATTCATACCTACATCTCCTCCTGTGCTTTAGAGAATGTCTGTGGAAACTGTATATTTGGTAATATTTTAATCCTCTTCTCTATAAAAAGTTGTATCGATTTCACTTTTTGCTGTAAGCTCCTTGAACACAGAGATTTTTAAAACATTAATGACCAACCACCCCAAAAGGAGCGACACATTACAAGGAGATTTATTTCTGGTTGAGTTTTTCTTCTGACGTTTTCTAGCCATTGTAATGTTGTGTTGATGGAACTTTAGGTTTATTCGAACATTCTACAAATGTAAACTTGTAACTGTACAGGTAACGTGGAGTTCAAATATCAAGCAAAATGAATAAATGCAAAATTTAATTATGAAGATTTTTAGAATGATTTCTTTAGAATTATATTTTCTTTGTACTGTGGTTTATAACTTGCATGTTGTCTGGCCACCCTAACTTTCTGCTATATAGTTCTCTGGCCATTTTATTTTAGGTAAGTTTAAACATCTTTTCAAAATCCTCTGTGCTTTCCCCATCATTTTAGTTTTTCTATTTTTTCCTAGGCTCCTAGAGGGTGTTGAAATAAATAGTAACGTGATAGATGAAAGCTTCGTATTGTGTATATTTTTTTTTAATGGAGATTCAGTACTCTAATAATTTTATAAGAATATGAAGGGGAGAGACCTGTGATCCTTTAAGCAATAATGTTATTTTAATGGTAGGATTTTTCTTCTCAATGCAGCTGAGTTAAGAAATATGGAAATAGTAGCAATAATTTTGTTGATATCTCACACTGAATATGTGTTAGTGAATAGGCTTATGCTGACATTAATAGCATTCCCATATTTATTTATTGGCATAAATACATTCTTGAACTGTAATGTAGTGTATTACATTACATTCTAGGCATGTTTATGTTGTATAAACAATGTTCTTTACATAGTGATCTGCATTCTTTGCTTTAGTACAAATTCAAACTTAGATTTTTGAAATTGTTCAATATCCACAGTGGGGCCACAATTACAGAAGCCTCATCATCCATCTGATTTCTTAAGCCCAGTTACAAAACCAGTCAGTCCTGGACACTTTCTCCTGAGAAATCACCATTATGAAGGCTTCTCGCTGCCCTAGGAACCAAACCTCTCAATACTCTGACCGTTGCTCATCAGCTAAACTCAACGTCAGCACTGAAGGTGCTTCGGCTGTTGGGCCTTTCGGAGGCTACCATGGTATATAGCACAGACCTGGCACAGCAGCTGTGCCATATTTTACTGGGCGTGGCAAGCAAGAGTTTCTGCAAATATGTATTTGTAGAGGGTTTTAACTTTGGGTATGTCTTTGAATTAAAGCTTATGCTCTCACTTGGCCATTTAAAGCCTTTTATGCCTATTTCTGAATTAGGCATCTCACCTGGTTACATTATTCAAATGTGCTGAATGTTATTAAGAGCCTTTTGCTCAATTCCCTTAGTTACTATGAAACTTTATGCAGGGTCATAAATATTAGACTTCTACAAGCACAGTAGAAATTGATCTATGAGGCCTCTTAATAGCATGTTGACCATTTCTTATCTCCCTCCGTCAAATCCCATGATACTGGATATTTATCTAAAGCAATCTCCTGATTTTAAAGATTACACCAATAGTACATTTATGTTAGGAACCTCTCTATTCAGTTTTCTGGCTGAGCCTCTGCATATGGCTCCTCATCTTGTGTAACTTCTGTTACTGTTTATTTCTGCCCTCCATGGGGGACTAGTTTGGCTTACTTTTTTTTTTTTTTTCATCTAGAGCTCTTACAGTTGAGCACGTGTGGTTTCTGTTTCTAACAAAGTATTATATCATGTGAATGTCATGCATGCACAATTAGTTGAATTCATGTCTTTTAATGACATTATTAAAGTCATTATTAAACAGAAAGCAACAGAAGAAAATATATTTTATATTTGTGCTTGTACTCACATGGATTTCTGAATTTATTATTTTATTTTTTTAAACGTTAGGATTTAAACTGAAATAAGAGAAAGATATCGCTTATTGGAACAGTTATTGCAGGAGTAATATGTACTCAGATACAAAGATAACAAAATGTCTACATCTTGAAGAATTTTTTCTCTTTATGAATTATTATTTTGGAAGAATATAACTTTTATATGGAAATATCTTTTAAGAGTTCCAATTCCAGATTTTTATTATGAGTTTTCACAGACATTTTTTCCTTTTTAATACCTTAGTTTCCTTTTTGCATGTTGGGAAACATAACATGAATTTAGAGTATACATTTAAAGATAGAAAAAACACAAGAAACTTCTTGACTGTGTTATCACTTTTAGTTTTAAAGGACAGGAATGAACTCCTTTCTAGGATTTACAATTAGGTTGAGTCTTCTCTGCTGAGTGGGTGTTATTAGTATTTTTAACAGCCTCAACAGTTACTAGAGAAGAGGTTTTAATGCCATAGAACAGTGATTGCTTGTTAGACTCCTACAGTTACTATGAAACAAGCTGTAAAACGGTCTGGAGTACTTAAAAAAATTACAAGTGCATAGGTAGGCATTAACATTTCTTTGCCTGCAGTCTTTCTGGTTTTGATAGAATTAACATTCTGATTTTTAATGTCTAAATTATGCCAATGAAGCATGTGATGGTAATGTAGTACAAGGCAACATCTTATTGGGAACATTCTCTAGCATTTCAGTTTCTAAAAATTAATTTTTGCTGAGTACTCCTTTATGAAGTGTATGTCTTCTGTCTCGCCATGCTACTTGTCACTGCGTGAGGAGATGCTGCTGCAGGTTTGCCATCTTCTGCTGTAACTTTACTGTCTTCAAGACAATACCAGTTGGCCATTGGGTTAACTTTGAAAGTTCTTCCTGTTCTCCCTCAACACCCATGTAAGGGTCAAGTACATTTGGCTTGGTAATAAATGTGATTGTACTGCTTAAAGACAGAAGCAACTGTGCTTCAGTGGCTATATAGGAAGCCTGGGATACAAACGCAAGTGAAGCATATAAAGTAGTTGGTGTGAATAATCCCCAAGTAACTTGAAATACTCGGTTTTCAAAGGTCAAACCTTTAATATGTTACCACCTTCAATTAACGTAGTTCGGGTACATACTACGTGGTGGGATGAAACAGCTGGTAACACAGCATGCTATTGTTTCCAAAGATAAAATATAGCAGTTCATGGTTCTTTAAGCATTGAGTGAATCCAATGGTCCTTCATGGGTATTTTCTTTTGCAGTGCACACTAGGAGAAACACTAGTCTGTGTATCTGCAGAGACAAGTAAGATGTATGTCTCAGATTTTCAGGATTCTGCTGGAAATCAATTGCTGCTGATTTTTATCTGTCAGCTTGCCCTTGGCTCTCTCAAGGAGGTCCCAAATGATCCATCAGGACAATCCATCAGGAGAGTGTTGGTGGTGGTTGTCGTTGTTAACCTGTGGTGTGCTGGTGACACAAATAGCCCACAGCTTGTAGATATTCTCAGTGAGGGAGATAAGGACAACCTCCACTTCATGACATGTAAAGCTTCCAGAAACACATGCAGCCTGGAAAAAAGCTGTCAGTTAGTTGGGACTACTTTGACTAATAGTAGGTAGTGGGGTAGTTGGATGATTCATATGGATTTAATGAAAATGGAACAAATCACTGAAGTACAATGGCACGTTCATGTGAAAATCTTAGCCCTGAAAATTATTAAAGGAGGAAAATTGGTAAAAATATTAAAAGAACCCCAAGTCAACCATTTGTTTTGCAGTTTAATGAGTTGTAGGTTATGCTGCGACCACAAACCTTGCTTGAACTTGGTCAGAGAGTTCATCTCCAGTGTAATTCTTAACAAATGCTAAATGTAAGCATGTGAGGAATCCCATTAAAAGCGAACACTACTGCATTGATTAAAGATGAAAGGAGGCCGCTTCAGCGCTCCGAAGAGCCCCATGGGGCTGGGTGAGTTGCTAGCCACGAGGCACAAGGCCGAGCTGCAGCCAGCCCCTGGCAAGGGCAGACAAGGGGGGACCCCCCAAGGCTTCCCGCAGGTGGGGGACCCACGGTGACACAGCTGCACTCCGTCCGAGCTGGCCATGTCCATGGACGTGCTTCTGGGCAGCCAAACCCATACGAGGGGGAAAGCGTCAGCAGAGCCTGTGGGTCGGCTCGAGGCCCCGATGCTTGTTTTTGCCTTTTAACAACAACAGTGTTTTTAATGAGTAGCCAAATAATTCTGACGTATCTGTTCCTTACCCAGTTGAATGTGTATTTGTGACCAAAGTAGTCTAAGAAAACCATCCAGGTTTGCTTTGTAAAGTGGAAGGGCTCGCCCAAAGGGCAATTGGTCCCATCCTCGAACAGGTATCTGAGGCAGGTGGCTTTAAACCCCCTCCAATGTACTGTCTTTCCGAGTTCAATTAATCAAGAAGAAAGCCACGCTTAGCTGTAAAAAGAGCTAGCTTTCAGTCACAGGAAGCTCTTCAGTCCAGGCAAACTCATGATAAACTACAACATTTGTGTTCTCTCCAGCTGTTTCAGTTACCTGTATTTGACCTTTAGCAACAAAATAATCTCTTAAGTATGCATCACATGGACATTGTACAATTAGTTTTAAAACAAGAATTCAGGACATTATTTTTCTGTATTCATGTATATCTTAAATACATGTAATGAAAGTAAGAATTTTATAAGATATTTTTTAATCTTCAGTATACATTCTGTCTTTATATATACCACAGCTACCTGGAAAATTAAATGAAAATAGGCACATCTAATATTGCACCCACATCTCATAGAGCCAAAAAAGGACTTTTATTTTATTTCCTGTTCCAGGCACCTTGGCCATCCAAGCTCGACAGTTTTCAGGCATTTGTCTGTAGCAGATTTTAACTCCCAAATGAAGTTATTTAATTAGATATTTTTCCTCATTCGTGGGTTGAGATGTGTATTGGAAGTCTAGCTGAGTAGATCTACAGTGTTTTGTAAAATTGTTGTAAGATGTTGAAGACAAACATTTCTATTTTGTTTTCAAAAGGGAGTTAGTTTTCAAGTTCTGATATCTATACACATGTTGATGGAAGAATCACCCCTCTATTGTTTCTCAGAATTTAGGAAATACAGTAAAGCCTGTAAGCCTTCCAGACACAGCCTCAACAAGTCTGTGTTTCTCTCATGAGGAATAAGTTTATTTTCATGAAGTACTTCGACAGGTATATGGATTGCATGTAAATGGATGTACATATAAGCTTTTCTGTCTCTGCTGGGTAATTAAAGCATAAGACAAAATATTGGATTTTAAAAAATTCTTTGTTAAAATAGCAAAGTGACAGAACATTGACAAATGTTTGCTTTTGGACATTTATTTCATTAAAGAGATGAAACTATGGAGACCAAAACTTTAAGAATACTTGGTTTGATTACATATCTGAAGTAAATATCACCTGAATATAGTTAAAAGTAAAAAAAAAAAAAAAAAAAAAAAAAAAAAAAAAGCTGCAGATGCTGGTATATGATTTTGATCATTGTTTTGCTTTTACAAATCTTTTAGAATGAAATTGAATTGGATATGAATTATTTCTCTCCTCTTTTTTTCCTAGCAATATTGTCTACACCCTGAGCTCTTGAACACAATGCAGTTTATTATTGATTTTATTTTGTTATTCTGTTTGAAAATCCAGAGATAGAACATGTCAACAACATGTTCCTGCTACATCCAAACTACTTCTTTTAAGATACTGTCAAATTGAATCAAGAGAAGACTTGTACATTCATGGAATAGATCCAGATCAGTTTTTCTGGTGCTATGGTAAATTGGTGAGGAAATGTTTTCATCGATCTAATACTTTGAAATGCTGTGCACGTTTGTCCATCTTGCTGCTCTAACTCAATACAGAAATTACATAATTATCATGCAAAATCACATTTAATAAGTAACTTCCGTAGTTTTGACTTTCTTTACTTGCTTCTCAAATGCAATTTCTGTACACCTGTTTATCAATATTATAAAGACTTGATATAAATAATAACAGCAGAAGATTGGTCTCTATTAAGTAAAAAATATATTTTTCTCTGCAAAAATAACAAACCAGAAAACTGCATTACTTGATGGACTCCATATGTACTTTCAAATTTCTTACTTAAGTGGTTGGGTATCAGAAGTTTAAATTAAGCATTCTGAAGTTGAATGATCTCTTCTGAGTAACTTTTTTCTGATAGGCCTTTTTTTTTAATTTGACATGTTCTTTGGTTACAGTGAAGTGTTCACCTTCCTTTATATAGAATATATGTAATGAATAAAATTGTATTAGGCAGAAAAGGCATTTATAGTAAAGACATTTTAATGGATTTTTTTATATCACCTGTATTATCAACTGTCTGTCCACAAATCACAATTCTGTCTCTTTTATTTCTAGAGCTGTTATATGTCAGCTAATAAAACTAGGATTATTTTTCTGTCCTCAGAGTTAAATTGCAGGAGGATAGCAGATAAGACATTAATGGGCATTAATTTTTGCTTATGGTCTTCCAAACCTGATAGTGCTGAGATTTTCAGAATGTATCTTTTGGACAAGACTTTTTCTGGGGAGGGCCTTCTAATAGATAGAACAGCCAGTAAGAAAAAGTAGTTACCTAGTTTTGATTACCAGCATATTAGAGATCTGAGGTGTATCTGGTACCCTGTAGTGTTCTTAAAACATGCTGTTAGCGTTAAGACACAAGAGTGGTAGTTAGCGAAAATGCAGATGAGGCAGTTTGGTTGCAAACGAATGCAATTTCAGAAATCTGAATGAATTCTGTCAAAATTCTAGGAGTGGGGAAGAGATACTCATTAGCAGGATCTTGGTAAAAAGTAAAGAAATAAGAAAAAAAATGCAAATATTTTGTGAGCAAAGTCCGATATAATGAGGGTGATCTGAGAACAAGAAAACATACATCCTAATATATTTGTTATTCAGGAAGATTTTCCTTGTTTTATCGACCAGTTAGGAAGAAAGTATTTTTTAAACCAAAGCCAATTCTCATATTTAGATGATGTTTTAATCAAAAATAGTGATAGTGGATCTAATGATTAATCTTAAAACAGAATATTTAAATGATTCTAACATCTACCGGTATCTCAATTCCAGGAGTTTTTAAAATGTATGAAAGAAGTACAAAGATAGAGAGTATTACATTTAATATAGAAAAATGATCATGCTGTGTGAAATTATAGTTTCATAAAGATGTTATTGGGTGTAGTCTATAAAAACACAAACTGAGTACTAAAGTACTTATTTGGGTTAATTTGTTTGTGTTACTAATTTGAAACAGGTACCAGGTGTGTGTTAATCCTTGGTAATCCACGTTACATACCTAAAACGTTAAGTGAAATGAGACTTCGTAAAACTTGCGGTCTTAGGGCATGTACGTAGCAACATGAAGGTCTGATTGCCACACTGATGAATAGATTCCTGTCAGCTTTTCCTGAACCTGCTGAAAGTAGCAGTATTAATAAAAACATGCTGGCACACGCTTTGTCACTGGCCAGCATCCATCCCCGACGCGTACCAAGTCCGCAGCAGGCTGGCTGCTAATGTCTGCTGCTGCATTTTCACTGTTGATACCCCCTCTAGCTAGGTTGTGCTTTCCCATGCCGCAGTCCAACATTCTTTTTGCTGGGGAGATACACCAACTATTCTTAAAAACAGCTAAGAGGCTTTTTCTGTAGTTTTGCTGAAAGCCTGGTTTATTAAATGTAAGACAGATGTATATGAAAATCTTAAAGGCTACTCATTAACAGTTGTGTTACTTAGTCATTTGAGAAGTGGCATTATTCCAGGTTTATGGGGAAGGAGCAGGTGTAGACAGCGTAAATGATATAAATCAAAAAGAAAAACAGAGTTGTTTTGTTTTTTTTTTAAATATTTAATTTAAATGGACAAGTTGGTTTATTTCTTTAAGCCTTAGAAAGTCTTGAAAGAAAAACAGACTTAAAATTGCAGCATTCGGCATTCTGACGTTTCTGTTCATGCATGTTCTTCAGTGCATAACACTAATTTTATTTTGTTGTAGAGCATATAAACTGAGGCATAGCCCCCAGTAGTAAGGCAATGAACGTTTAAAGCATTTATGCATAAAGCTGCCTCAAAGGATAATTAGATGATTATAATGGTACTTGCTTTGAGATAGCTAATTAAAAAAAATCTATTGCTCCCAAGCTTAATTATTTGAGTAATGATAACATATTAGCAACCTCCAAATTTCAGTTACAGCCAGCTACAAAAAAAAAAAAAAAAAAAAAAAAGGCAAGTATGAAATTCGGGATTTCCTCATGACGTCCAACAGGGTGAAGCTTTACTAAATTTTTATTTTAATGGTTTTCTTTGTTGTGTACTTTTTCACTCTATAATCTCAGAAATTCCATAACCAGCTAATGAGTGCTTTATAAATGACCCTCTGCTCTCAGGTCATACATGAATGCCAGAGTATTCTGATGTGTTGTATGGAAGTTGCACATGCAGCTGCTCACCGTCATTTCGGAGGTGGCAGGCATCGATGCATCACCTTCCATTGCTAACTCCTGTTACAACTTGTGTAGTTGTCAATGCTGCTCTAATTTATGTCTTTAACTAGCCGGTCTATTGCCACCTCCGTGTTGCAAAAATAGCAGGATGTGTGCAGTTGTTGAAAATTGCTGTTTCTTTGTGTCATGTCCCCTTTAGTTATATACAAAATGAAAAAAAAAAAAAAAAAAAAATTTTTGTTTAGTTTTTTAAAGCTAAAGCTTAAGCTTTTTGTAAACATTTCTTCAGCTTAGTATAAACACTTTACTGACATCATGTCAATCAGATATACAGGAAAGAGCAAGGGAAAAAATAAGTTTTCATGGTTTTTATACCAGAAGACTATACCTGACAGCTTTGACAGCTTTGCTGTCTATAAATTAATTAGTAGAATTTCAGGTTGCCAATGTACTTCAGTCCATTGGTTACTAGGACATGTCTGGTGATGCCAGAATTTCACTACTTTTTTAAAGATTTCTCACAGTTTTAAAAACAGACTATACAAATACATTGTTCTGTTCCCATTTCCTCTGTAACAAATAAAATCAGAGAGGAACAAAACACATTTTTATGATATCAGAGCACGTCTTCCCTGTCTAGTCCAAAACTCCAGAAAAAAATTAGACAGCACTTCAGGAACAGTATTTTAAAATTTCTGATGCTTAACTATTTAAGCCACGGTAAAAGAAAAAAAGAACAGAACAGAAATTCCTTTTTTTCTTCCCCTTGAAATCAGTATCAGTCTCCCAGTTCACTTTATAGAAGAATGTTGGTGTCCTATCTTTCCATTTTGTGATCTAAGAAATTGATGGTAAAAATCTCACTGATGTCAGTAAGGGTCATGATATTCTTATGTGGGGAATATATTAGAATGCTTTTTCCAGGAAAATTTGAAGAGCAAGAGAAGCACCGAAATTGATGTATAACAGCATATATTACCTAACGCAGTATGATCACTGATAACCACTTTGTAAAGCTTATATTCTTATATTCTCAAAAATGGTGTTAGCTGTATGAGCCTAGAAAAGTGATTAAATCTTTTTTCCTTTTCCTATGATTTTCAAAATCATATATTGTATGTATTGGTGAAAAGAACTTCATACCTTTATTAAAACCTCAGTATCTGCATTTATATTTATAATATTAGAAACATAACATTGAAACCTGCAAGTTGTGAAGGATAAAAAGTCATGTTTAAATAGAGAAGCTAAATTACTCTTTCCAAGAGCCAATAAAACTGAAAAGCATTCATTATAAAAGTAATAAAAACTTATGAGTCCCATTTTATTAAAACTACTATCCAGTTTCCTGATGGAGCTGGATTACTTAGAGGGTAAACCAGTGACATTTTATGTCTTGCAATGGGGTTTATGTCTAAGGTGAGGCCTCCTGAAATTAGATCGATGGTTTTAATGTGAATCTTAATAGATGGGGTTTTATGTCGTAAGAGCATGACTCCCAGTTTAACATGAGCATCTTCTTTTCATAACATCATTCTGCCTCTGTTTGTATTGGCACAGAATTATTTTTGTCTCTTGATTAATGAATGAGAAAGCCCTAGCTTTTTGGAAGTAATGTATTAGCACTTTGTTTACTAAGTCTCCGGGTCACATGTAAGGCAGTTTATATTTAATATCCATGTTGCTTCGTAATCCATGCTAGATATTTTCTTGTTTATAATGTGTCAGTCTTTCAAAAATTGCCACCAAGGCTAGTTCAAGTTTAACGTAAGGGATTTTAATATTAACAAAAGTTGTCGTTTCCAAATATATTTCTAGTGAACCCATTTTTATATCTATATAACAGATAAATGTCAGGTCAAATTAAAAAAGGTGAAACTGATTGCAAATGTGAAAATATTTTGTGTATAACAAATCCACGCCAGTATTTTTTTATACAGTCTGTGTTTAATGAAGTGCATTATATCATCACAATAATTGGTAAGTACAGCAGCGGTGTCTGTAGTCATTAATATGACTAGCTGAACTAATCCATTGAATAGTTTTAACCCTTTGAGTATCCACATACCTTCACTGAGCTATAATGAAGTTATAATGACAGACAAGGAAAGAAAGAAAACAGAGCATAGCGATGGGGAGGAGGAGACTGATTTAGGTGGAACAGACAATGAAAATGAGTCAACCGCTGTGTACAAACAGCCCTATAGTGGTATGAAAGGAAGAAGAATGAGGTCTAGAGGACATTTTTCTTGGTTGGAAAGACAGAAAAGCACAGAAAGTTAAGAACAAAAGTAGGTATCAGCCAACAGTACTAAAAGTTCTTTTCTGTGTCAGTGATTGGACATATACTGCTTAAGTAGTCAGAAGTCTTCCCTTAAAGGCATTCAAACAATATCACTGAAAGCTGCATTTTAAAATATTTTGCTGTATATAAAATGACCAAAGAAAAAACGCAGAATGCTTTTTGACCTGCTTGTTTACCACATAACGTGAAAAGCAGAAAGGGTCCATTTTTCCAATGAGTAGAACCGCATCACCAGTTGTGATGCATCAGGACCTTACTCTCTGGTTTTGGTACTTAGGCCTGTAAAGCTTACAACAAGCACATTCTTTTAAAGACCCTTATTATCTATAAAGAGCGATATAGGAACAAAAATCCAAAGAAAACTGTGTGTCACCAATGGGCAGCAATTACACAGAAACTGGAAACTTGGACTACTAATTAGCCTATATTGAATTGCTTTGCTGTTCATTATGAAATTCAGCAAATAACTGGATATGTTCTACACGCTGTTTTTGAATAAAATTGCTTTTCTGTCAATTCAACATGATGTAAACAAGCAAACATAAAACACAGAACTATCATTTAAAACCAATTAAATAATGGATTAAATAATGTAAAGGTGCATTTTCATGTGACCAAAGGTGAAGAAAATTTGATCAGAAATTTGGTAAATTGTTGAGTCTATTATCATTAATTACTATAGTACTCAGTTTCTGTCATCAGAAGATCTTAGAAACTATCTGCTGTGTCTTGAAACATTTATAGAAACTTGATGTTGTCACAAAATTAGTCTTCAGAATCAGTTGGTTTTCTGTCAGCCCGGTTTGTACAAGATGAGCAGTAGCAGCCGTCAGATGAAATACAGACAGGGTTCCAAAATGCATCAGATATTCCATAGGTAATAATGGGATTTCACTTCCTCCTGTCTGTATCACTTAAAATCACAATAAATAAGCTCAGACAGACAGTTGTAATGAAAGCACCTTTGATATGTACATCATAGTAAGTGTAAAGAATAAAACTCTGAATTATTTGCACAGTTAAGTTTAAAAATCTTCTAGCGTACAGCGAATAATAAATACTGATTTGTTTTAACAAGTACTGGCTAGGAAAATAGCCTCTTTCAGATAAAAGAAAATTTATGTTTAGATCATTTCAGTACACAAATACTCATGGTTCTTTAAAGAGAAAAAGAAGTTATTTAAAATTTATCAGCTGTACCTATTGAACCTCAAAAAATTTGTGACTAAAGTGTTGTTTTAGATTTCATTTCCTAATGTGGATCATTAGCTGCTTCAACATTAAATCAGTGATTATTTTTAGTGTTGTTATGTGGAAATTCTCTACTATTTTCATTAGATGATATTTCAAATTTGAGTCACTTCTTATTGGAACACACAGCTTTGTGACTACAGCTAACTTCCTTTAGTAAATTGAGTATGACATTGTAAATTTGTTAAAATATAGTTTATTAGAAGATAGAAGCAAAATAAGTATCACTTTTAGTTTATCTGTTACTATTTTTATAATATTTCATATATAGATTATTATTGTCATATAAAACTGACAGAAACTCAAGAAAATGAGAAAGATAGCCTCATCACGTTGTTTTAAAGTTCTCATATATGTGAGAAAAAACTTGGAAATCATTTTAAGAGTGTTATCTGTGAAGTGAGAAATTTGTGACAATGTTCTCAAGAGATGGATGATTATTGAGGTGATTCAGTATAGAAGTAGACCTTTCTGAAAATTAAGCATCTTTAAGGTAAGTCAGATTGTACTCTCAAAATTCTGTCCTTCTTGGCTTTTGGATATGTGCTGCTAAAGGCAGAACACCAGCATAATTTAAAGAGATGCACACAATTATGTGTTAAAAAGAACGGTGCAGTGACTTGTGGCTTAGTACTTGATTTGTTCTCTTGAGGATCTAAAGGTTAAAACAGATTGGCATGAAGTGAAAGAGGAGGCTGAAAGCAATGGATCACATTTAAACATTGTATTGAGCAGTTTGGGCTATGAGGTCTGGAATCAATTGTTGGCTAAGGAACTACAATAAAGATAATGACAGGGCTATGTATAGTATCTACAGCTGTGGAAAATAGTATAAGGAGGAGTAATATAGGTAGTAGTGGAGTTTAAAAAGCTAGTACATATTGCATGATGTCAGGAATTCTGCCCACATCTAAGGGACAAGACCTCCTATGATAATGATAGCAAAGTGTGATTCTCAATGTCTTGCGAGGCAGGATGCGTGTCCTTTCCTCCAAGCTGCTCTTTCTAGCAATTGATTGTCCATTTCTTAGCCTGTTTTTCTGAATGCTCTAGAAGAAGCACTGCGAGATGCATAGCTTTTTGTGAGGGAAGGCAGAGGGTCTGTGCTCTCTCTTACTCAGCTGCAAACCCTTCGTGCCTTTGGCAGGCAATGCCCATCAGGGAGTATGTATCCAAATTCTACCTTTTACAGTGTACAACATTTCTTGCCTCTACTTCAACCTTGTGCTTTTCAGGTTCCCTGTAGTACTGAAAGCTGGCAATAAATACGTTCTAGCATGGTCTGGCACAACGTCAGAGCCACACAGTGTTTTCAGGAGCAGTCAGGGGAGCCAGTTAGGCAACAAGATCAAGTTATCTCTTGTCTTGGCAGCCCAAGACTCTTCCTCTGCCCAAACACTTTGTTTACGGGCGATAAGCAGTGGTTCAGGAGACGACTGGCATATTTGCAAACATCTGCAGTATGGAAGCTTGACAAGTGCAGCATAAGTGTGAAAGAAAGCACAAATTTCGGTACATATTTGTACAAATGTAAATTTTTGTACTGTGCCCTTTAATGAAGAGAGTTAACGCCTCTGTGCAGTGAAAGAACTGTTCAATCATCAAAAAACTGTTGGCATAGAGTATCTGGAGGCTCTTGGAACTCCCCGTGTAGCCCTTATAGCATACAGATCTGGGGTTATTTTCTAAAACCTAGGAGAAGGTTTAAAAAAATGAAAAATGTAATTTATATCAAAACATAGCAATTTCAGATTAGAATAAATTTGCTGAGCCTATCTCATTCTGGGCTAATTTTTTTTTTTATTAGAAAAATTCAAAATGGTTACATTTTTATATTTATAACTGAAATGTTTTTGGAATTTCTTTTCTGTGAGAATTTTTATTCTTTCCTGTTTGAATGAAAACAAATTATGAAATGTTAGAAATGTCTTTTCAATAGAAATTCTTTTTTTCTAAAAAATTCTGATAGCAATTTGGAAGTTGATCCTGAGAGATATTTTAGCTTTTATCATCATCTGTGCTATAGTTATCTTTTGTGCTGGGGAAGCCATTTATACAGGCAGCTGTTGCACAATAAAATACGAGGAAGGATTGTTATTTTAGCTGATATTTTAGGGTTTTTTGTTGTTATTCTAAAAATTGTCACAAAGTAGCGCTAAAGCCTTGCAATAGACAGAGAATCCTAACATGAAGAATTTGGCTATTAAATACTTTTCTCTTCCATCCACTTAGATTTGCAGGCTTTTTGTTCAAATAGTAGAGAAACGTATCTCTGGAACTCTCTTAACTGTACAGACTGCTTGCCTTCTCCATTATGCTGCTGCTACATTTTATTTTGCTTTCCTTCCCTTCTCCTTTCACCACTGATGTCTTCTACTTTTTCCACTGTAGACTGAATGCAAGACCTTTGTCTTTTTGCACTCAGGTGTCACACAGAGCTAGAAGGCAGGTTTCCTGCAAAGTTGTGATATATCCCCTCCGGACATCTCGGCTTCCTCCCCATTTCCCCACGTTACCCCTCCCGCTGCGCTACGCTCACTTCTTTCCTCCGCCGTCTCCCACAGCGATAACGCCGTGTCTTCCCCAGGTTGCCACTGCTTTGTCACCCCATAGTACTTCTAGTTTCCATCTAGCGCATTGCGTAATACCCACCACTGTGTTGTGAATTCCCACCTGGGCTTGTGGAAGGGGAGGAACTATGCCACGGCTCTTCCAGCCACAGCACAAGCCATGTGGAACAGAGAATGATTATGGTCAGTCTGTAGTCTTTTCCCGTGAGGGACATTAATTTAAGTGTCTCCTTTCCCCTGCTGCTGATTTCCCTTACGTTTGCAAAAACTTAACACCGTGAAGCTTAATACATTGACGCTTCATACTCCTGTGCTAAATTAGGTGAAAATTGTTCAACAAATTAAAAGAAAATTTTCAAAGAGGTGAATCTGTGGAGGTAGGCAATGCAATCATATTAGAGTCGATTCCTTTTTTACTTCATGAATAAAATCCAAGATATAGTTATATCATTTTTGGCTCGGGATTCTCCTGACTGAAAATTACTCAAAGCTAGAAAAATTTTCTAGGATAGTTCGAATACACAGCTACTCCGTTATTATGCTTTTCCCTAAACATACTTTTTTGGCCATTGTCAGACAGGATACTCGTTTAGGTGGACTATCCTTGCTTTCTTAAACTAAACTACAAGAAGATTGATAAATCAGAGAATTTTTTTTGTTACAAATTGTAGAGGAGGCTGGTGGACAGATAGGAAACATGATGTAATTGTGTGGTAAGTTACTCTGTTAGAGCTGGGCCCCAGATCAGCAGAATTAAAGAATGAGGGAAATACAATGAAAAGAGGGATGGAAACAGAACAGGATGAGTAGATTGTACATAAACTAGTAGTAAAACCTACAAATACATACATGACTGGACTCTGAGACTGTCCCCAATACTAGGAGGTCTGGCCATCTGACTTGAAAGCCTTCAAAACCGCTTTGTTATTTCACTCTGTTAGAAGCATTTTAATAACAGTATGAGTGTCTGAGCAGCTGTTTTTGACTTTGGAGCACTTTGTGAACAATAAGCACACTTCACGAAACTCCAGTGTGATAGGTAAATTACTCCCTTTTTCAGCACTTTCTATCATTAATGCAAATTATGGAAAAAAACTATTAGATTATTTGTCCTTCTAGCTTGTGGGGTAGTTTTTTCTGTCACAGGATATTTTTTTTAGAGCTTTTTTGATCATTGTAGCTCTCAGTCTTTTCACATACTGGCAAAAACATTTATTCTATCTGCGTGTTCAGTCTATTTTATTTTTTTGACATTACTCTCTCTCTGTTGGGATTCACATGTACGCATATTCTTAGATATCCTTTGTGCCTAAAAATAGTAATACTGCCTGTTCTTAACCTATTTTCCCACATTATGCCCTTGTAGATTCAGATTCACTTTGAAGATTCCTTGAGTATCTAAACTCTTCCTCCAGAGCTAGAAAGTTGACCTGCACTCATACTTTGTTCTCCTTCTTCAGTGAACACCAGATATAGCTCACTCTATAAGTTTGTCATTTTTAGAGGCTGTATGTTTGCTATATATTTTTGAGTGGTATGTGTAGACTGTTGTTGTCCCTCTGTTTAGCTTTCAGGTGGCATTCATGTTAGTTCTTCTCCATCTGAGTGATATCTTGTCTAGAAACAGTAATCGTAATCTTAATCATAACTTTTAAAATAATATTTCATTTGAATATAATGGAAATTTGGATGACTATATATTTTCTTTTCTTGTCATTCAGCATTGATCCATTAAACCAGATATAGACATAATCCCTACTGGGCAAATTCTGCACAAAGAGAAAATTTAATATAAACGGAAATTCATGCTTCCTGGTAAGTGTAGCTGGCATTAGTGTTAGGTATCAGATAAATAAAAAGAGTCTTTTCACATTTACCTCAAGAAGATTTTATAGATGTATAAAATTATCTTTATAAATTTTCTAAATCTCTGTATAAAGCACGCCTCCATAAATTGTGTAAATCTATAAATTATAAATCTACAAAATGTATAAAAATATAATACTGAAATGTTAATGTGTCCTGATTTTGGCTGGGATAGAGTTAATTTCTTTCTAGTGGCTGGTATAGTGTTATGGTTTGGGTTCAGTATGAGAAGAATGTTGATAACACACTGATGTTTTCAGTTATTGCTAAGTAGTGTTTATACCAAGTCAAGGATTTTTCAGCTTCTGATGCCCAGCCAGTGAGAAGGCTGGAGGGGCACAAGAAGTTGGGAGGGGACACAGCCTGGACAGCTGACCCAAACTGGCCGGAGGGATATTCCATACCATGTGATGTCATGCCCAGTATATAAACTGGGCGGAGCTGGCTGGGGGGTGCAGATCGCTGCTCAGGAACTAACTGGGCATCGGTCGGCGAGTGGTGAGCAATTGCATTGTGCATCACTTGTTTTGTATATTCCAATCCTTTTATTATTATTGTCATTTTATTATTGTTATTATTATCATTATTAGTTTCTTCCTTTCTGTTCTATGAAACTGTTCTTATATCAACCCACGAGTTTTACCTTTTTTTTTTTTTCCCCTGATTCTATCCCCCATCCCAGTGGTGTGGAGGGGAGTGAGTGAGCGGTTGCGTGGTGCTTAGCTGCTGGCTGGGGTTGAAGCACGACTTAATGAAATGAAATTTGATAGCAGAATTCTAGCAAACTTTCGTGGCTCCCTGGGAAGGCCAGAGCTTTGAAGAGAATCTGCCTTGACCTTCTCTTTATAGGGAGCTCCTGAAAAAGATGAAAAGGCTTTTAAACTCATAAAACCAGTTTATACTGGATAATTATTTTTAAATAGAGAAAAAAAAAAAAAACCACCAAAACCCAAAAAACACATGGCTAGCTTAGGCAAAACAGAATAAACAGGGTTTCAATATTACCCTTTCCATGTACAGTGAGTCCTTGCAAGTAGGTCCTTCATTCATCCCATGCTTGGTTTTGACTAATACGTGGCTTTCAGGGATGAAGAAAATTCTGAATCATCCCCTCTGATCTGTACTAATTTTCTTTCTTCTCTGATGCCTGGTTGCATGTGCCCTCCCCTTGGCACTCCCTGCTCTGCCATCCCTCGCTGCCTTTGGGACCTTCTGTCCCTTGGTGCTCAGTTGGTCCCTATGAAGGCACAATCTTCTCCTGGCTCCAGATGGTTTTATCTGACTCAGTCTACTTGAAGCGACAAAATAGGCAATTAAGAACACACAATAAAGTAGGTCATGCCCATCACAGAAGCCGTAATTTAAATGAAAAGTAATTTCTGATCTATAAACTTTATATTATATACCTGTGAATTGAGGGAGATTAAACATATATTGCTATCGATAGTCCTTTTAAGACTGAAGTCCTGAGAAACTGATCCCAGTATGGTTTCTTGGAACACAAGAAATACAGTTCCGTGGTCAGCATTTGTAGGTGTTAAATGAATGTACAATTTCGCATAAAGTTGCTGATTCTAGTGTCATTCTTTATTTTGACAAATTAGCAATAAATGAGTTCAAATAAATTCAGTGGGTAATTACAGGGAAAAAATTATCAGCACAGACCTCACTGAAAGCTGAGATTTAGAAATGTCCACTAAATAAAACCTAACGATTCATGTATATAATTTGACATGTTGAGGTTAATCTACCATAGCAGTTTATATCTGTGCAAAATTTGGGTCGAGAAAAACAACCTTTGATGTTTGAGTATAATCCTTTGAAACAATGTTAGAACAGATGAATAGCACCAGCGCTTTTGGTGTCACAATATGTGGAACATTATTTACTGAATCTGTTACAAGGGAAAAAAAATCTACTACTAGCAGAACGCCCCATTTATTTGTGCCATATCACTAACAATCAATGAAAACCCAATGTAACTAAAAAAGAAAGCATCACAAATGTTGCATTTTATGGGGTTCACATTTATTTTTGTCAGCCTCAATTACTTTTATTTTTTCCCCTGCAGTAAGTGGGTTTTAAGAAATAAGGAATTTTCTTGACAGAATGAAGACATAAACAGTATTTAAAAACAAACCAAACTCCCATCAATCTGCCCAAACCATAATATATGGAAGAAGAATCATGTGTTTCCTCCCCTGGTGAATCTTGCTTCCAACAGATAGGATTTCAGGGACTGTCTGAGCCACATGTTGCATTTGTATTGTTTTGTTTAATACCTCTGATCTAATTTAATATCTACCCTCCATTAATTCTGGTGACCCCTTTTGTACCTCTTCAGACTTTTGGTCTGTAAAACATCTTGTGGCAATGAGCTTCCCATGGTAATAGCAGTTGTACCACTGATGTTGACAGTAATTCAAAGTTGCTTTGAAATGGGAGTTTGTGGCAGACGTGTCTAAATTTAAATATGTTGAGACATTTTCCCTTGACTTTGCTGTGCTCTGGATCAGGCCGTTTTGAACTTTGCTTATTTATTGGTTTAGTCAAATGTCTATGCAACAGAGTAGAAAAGCAATAAGAAAAATCAGAAAATAGCTGTGCTCTTTTTAGTGAGTGTTAGTGCAATTTTACTTGTCCTTAATGTTGAGCTAATTTCCTGTCTGGCAGGCACCAGCAGTATTTCTTTTTCATTAAAAATAGAGAGAGAGGGAGAGAGAGGGGAAAAAAAGTGAGGGAGATGTAGTAGATGATGTAGATTACAATAGTAATTGACACGGTGGTTTAACATGCCACTGGGATAGTGTATAAAGCCTTCTGCCTTTGAAAACTGCAGTTCAGCTACTGCTGTTTGGGAACATGAACAGTGATGGAATTTACTTTTTTCTAAGTTATTTGATGGAATCCAGATGAGAGGAAATGACATTTCAGTTATATGAACCACTCACTGAAGCTACCAAATATCAGTATGTGACTCCTTGCTGGTGATATTCCAGTCTAAAACTGGAAGCAAAAGAAATTTTAGTCTTAGATGAAAATGGCTGCTGTCGTGGTGCCTCCGATTCTAGCAAGTCACATTTACAGATTATTTATCGCAAATAAATTACCATTCTCAAGTTTGTCCATCATCATGTTTTGGCTCTATGAAGAGCTATTTATGAGGTGTATTTCTTATTTTCAGTTATGTGTTTGCATAATGAGTATTTCTGAAGTCATATCTTATTTAAGTTTGAGAATCTCGTGTACAGCCGCAGTGATTTTTCATTTGTATGAAAGTGAAATGCACTCAGGAAGTGCATTTCGTTGTGTAAATAAGTGTGGCAGCAGCCAAGCCCCTCTAACTGTTGGCTGCCGTCTTTCTTCTTCACCTTATTCACTTACTACTCTCTTTCAAATGCTTCAGTTCACATCAGATGCCGCCTGAGTTCTTGCAGCACACTAAGGCATCGGGAAGCTGACCTGGCCACCAAAATAAAAGTGCCGTTTGATAACTTAGCGTGCTGAAATTACTCAGTGATGGGCCTGATGGGCATCAAAGCCAGAAAAAGGGTAGGGAAGGGCCAGAACTAACCTCTAGCAAAGCTGGCTTTGAGGGATATCTTTGTTATGTATTTGGTATGTTCAGCTTAGAACGGCAGCCCAAATTACATGCTTGGGCTCATCCAGCAGGTAGTACTATTCAAAAAAGTATTTTTACTTGGCGATGGATAGCACTGTACCAAAAAGGACGTCATTGATACAGGACGTCCTGCCCGAATCAGTTATTGGTAATGAGAACTGTGGGAAACCCAAGGGTTAACTTACGGCATCAGAAACAGAAATGCAGCTGAGAAAGGGTGACCTAAATAAAGCTTTTACCACAAGTCAGTGTTCATTTTGTGGAAGAGGTGAGTCCTGTTTGAAAAAAAATGCATCTCATTTCTGGGTATCTGTTCAAATTATGTAGAAACTTGGCAGTAACTGGAACAGAGAAATCACTTTGAACCCAGACCAGAGTGCAAGATAGCTATCAGGCATGTTATTGTTTCATGTTTCTGTCACTAAATATAGCAAATAATATCCTAAGCTGTGCATTTTTGGCAGAATGCATGAATATTCTTTCACTTGAAAGTTTGTCAGGTATTAGGTACTGACAGACCTCACACATGTCTTTGCCATGGGGTGGGCAGTTCAGAAATGGAATAGAGATGAGGGACTTCTGACCGAAAGCTTGAGGTCCTTCACAGGTCGATGGGGCTCTCTTTGGCTGAAGTCCCACACTTGGTTTGGAAACTTGCTTGTGTGAGATACTTATTAGTGACAATTGCCTCATGTTGGCAATTGTTAGCCAGAACTTTCGTGGCATCCACGTGGAAAATTTGCATTTTGTCCCCCTTTTCATTTAAATAAATGTTATAGAAGATAAACCACAACTTGGAAATAAACTGTATAAAATTTGTATGAGTTTTCTTCATGCCAGATTACTGTCATTATAAAGTTTGGTCAGATACCCATTCTGTTCCAAGTACCTAAGTATCTTGAATCCAGCCAGTTTTAGCTAATTAGTAATTCCTATGTTTTCTTCTGTCAGGAAAACCATATGTTTAGGGACAGTTTTGTAGTCTTCAAAACTGTACATGTTCTCCAAGTGTTTCTGGACTCTGTGCTTGATTATTGAAGCATTTCCGTATTGTGGTAACTTTTCTGTTGTCAACCCCTTTTTGGCTAATGGTTGCATATCAGTAAATGAGGATAGTATTTGCATGATGCTTCCTATTTTGCTTCCAGTTACTAAATTCAAGAAGTACAGATTTGAAAAGGTGAGTTATAGGTGATTGCTTTTATGTATTAATGGTGCCTATGGAGGGTCTCATTAACACTCACAGCATGGAAAATTCCTGCAGCTACCCTACAGAGCACTGGAAAACATGACTGCTGAGCAGGCTTTATTGTTTATGCTTCATTTTTCTAATCTATTCTCTAAAAGGGTATTTTTGCAGCCTCCATATGACAAATAAGATACCATATGGGAAAAAAGAATTGGACAAAGGCAGCAGGAATACTTCTTTTCATTTATTTATCACAGATTTTTTTTTATTTTGGGAGTGGGAGTTTCATTTAATTGTATTCTTGTGAATGTTTAATTTCCAAGCTGGCATTTGGTACATTATTAGAGCAGCAATCAGTGATAAAACATCTTGTTGCAATATTTACACTTGGAAAACTGAATTATATATGTACAATGAAGATATATATTTTATAGCAGAGTTATTTTTCCAGCTATAGCATGAATTATATATGTTCTTATGAAGGTATTCATCCAAATCTAATGCTACTACTTCTAGTTGATATTTGAGGGTAATTTTGTAAATTTAAAGTATCTTAATTTAATTAAAAATTATTCATTTTTAGAACAAGAAGGAAGAATATTTTTATACTCAAAAAAAAGCAGTTCCTTCCTTCTCCTACTGGTAAGAAGAGGAGATATCCTGCAATTCTGTGGTTCAATATGTATATAGTAAAGGGCAAGGAGACCATATTCTTCATTATATACCATAGTGCTTTGGATTGCTATCTACTCTATAGTGTCTGCCCCTTTCTGTCTTGCAACTGCATTGCTTGATGTTTAGCTGGAAGAGCAAATGGCCTTCTTGTGCTAGAATTGATACCGTTGTTGCTCTATAAAATAGTCAACAGCAGTACAGCGATATTTGGGCACACATTACCCTGAAGGCATCAGTCTTCTGTGATCGACACCCAACGTACCTGTTCATGACCTAGGAAGTTGTAGCTGGCAGCTGAGCCGGTAGCTGTCATGCCACTACAGCAGCCAAAACTTTTTACATAGGTTGCTGAAAACCTCTGCAGCATTACATACACTGATTTCAGACATAATCTTATCTTTTAAGAAGATTTACTACCAGAATATATTTGGACTTTTGGGGTAGAATTTTTTGTGTGCGTGAGAGAAGAGAAGGGAGAGAAGGAAGGGAGCAGACTACTGTGTGCTTGGAGAATGGTCGTATTTCTTCTCAAGAAAGCTGGAAAGTCTTGCGTTGACTCCCTTTAGCTTAAATGTAAGGTCTTAAACAAGATGGATGTTTGATTCCCTGCACTTTTGGGGCTCATTCATGCTTTTTTTGTTTTCATGTTGGTATTTTCTGTTTTAAATTCTAATGATGTTTATATGAATAGTTCAGGAATACTTGCATCTCCCTCAAATGTGGCCTCTTTTCCTGCTCATGAAACATACCAATTGTTTAATTGATTATTTTTCCTACATGTATTTAATAAAACAACTTAATCAAATTATTTGTGAATATTTCCTTGTGAAGGTTAAGTATTCACTGTTCAATATTTGTGCTGGGCTACTAAATCATGATTTTGCAGATATATTGTTACTGGATAAGGTTACAGGTCCTTTATTGATTGAATGTGTATTTCTGTAATTATGTTTATACATTTACACATAATATTCTCACATATAATTTTTGCTCTGTTTTTTAAATATCATGTTATTTGGCTTTAAAAAAAAAAGAAAAATGATTCCTCAATTTTAATGTAAATGAGAGTTTGGAAGCTAGAAGTTGTCATCTGTCATTGATACCATGAAGATATACGTGAGGAGCCTTTTCATTCCAGGTATTCCCTGTGCACAAACTCTTAATGTTCCATCTTGTATGTCTTGAATATTTTAATGGAGAGAGCATATCAGAGAAAGATCTGCCAGAATTTTGAAATTTTGTACCTTGTGACTGTGATACAATGAAGATGGGTCCATGGACTTGACATCCTCTGGGAAATTAGAATGTCTGTCTGCATCTGTTCAAGAAAAGTACAGAACCAAAGGTTTTCTGTGCCCCAATTACAAAAAGGCTCAGGCAGGTTTCCTCAGTCCTCCACTTCTCTTTGTTCTTACTAATTCACAGCTAGCGGCAGTTTGGGTGGATCATTATGCCTGTCATAAAGCCTTTTCTTGGCATACGGCGATTCAAAGATCAGGTTCCAAGGTCTCTAAAGCAGAAGAGACTGAGAAAGATGTGACACTCACAAATGATCCCTGTCATTTATCAGGACTTTCCAGGAACATTTTAAATATTCATTGCTTTAGGAAGCAGCCATTTTATTGCTTCTCATTTAGAGAAGACTTTTTTAAAATCAAAATTTTTGTGGGTACAGAAAAAGTGGAAAATAGTTCTGAGGAAAAATTCTTATCACTTCCAAAAAGTATATGCTATATTTTATGGGTTTTTTTTTGCCGGTGTTACCTTCTAGCCTATATTGGAATCCATAAGGCAATGACTGTAGTTTATCTCTTCATATCCCACAGTTTCTGATGTAAAACTAGCAAGCTCATAAAACCCAAGGAAATACGCACTAAAATGAAGGTGGGGTGCTGCCACCTAAAATACATTTGTTTAATATATTTTTAATTGATTCTGCCATCATTTTTCCTTTATTGGTCTGACGCAGTTAAGCACCCTGTTACTTTGATTCTTATGGAATTACGACTTTTTTGTAATCTAGTCTGCTGAATATATTTCTAATATCTATGATAAATGCTGAGAATAGCATACATCAAAATGCTTTATTTCACTCAGTTCAAAGAAATGTTTACTGGTGTGAATTTAATGGAGATTTTATAGGTTTGTAATTATACGGTGATACAAAGTATCACCGAGTAGGATATTAGCCAAGTGTAGATAATGTGTGTGTTAAAAATGCAACAGTTTTTTTGACTTCATTAGTTTAGGTGTGCCACATCTTAGCACTACTCGGCAGTGTTGGAAAAATTGAATTTTGCCCCCTTGAGAGCAAAGATAAAACGCTTTATTTTGCCTTCATCTAACAAATAGTAAAATTTTGCTGAAGCAGAACAGCTGCTCTTCTCTGTCCTCCCTCCCCTACCCGTTGGCACGATGGCCTCTTTTAAGTGAATTCACTGCCCCAGCAAGAAGCCAGGTGTGCTCGCCTGCATCCCAGCCTCTGCAAACGTCAGATGTTTGTACCCCATGCCTTTGAACGATGTAGGGACATTGGTTAGAAGAGGACATAAGAGGTCCTTCACCCTGTCCCTGCGACCACTCAGACACTCACTGCCTGCTCCGCATCTCTCTCCACGGGCTATGGAAGGACTAAAGGAAAGCAACTACGCAAGCATGTGCCCCGTAAACTGCCAGCTAGTTTCATTACCGTCAGCACTGTGCCCTCCTTAGGGAGGGCGATGCTTCGGATCTGCTTTCCTCCTGCCGTATTTTGTTGTCTTTACTAGCCTGACAGCCCGAGTAATGGCCTTCTTTGATGATGGCTAAATATAACACTGGTCAGAATATGTGAAAATGCAGCAGTTTAAGCATCCAGTTCAAGTATTAAGTGGATGGTTTAGAAATAAATTTCACTAAGTGGGAAAAAACCACCGTACAGCTAGATTGCTGATATGCATTGTAAATAGGTATGAGCATGTTTGTTGCTGCATGATTGTCTATTGTTTTGTACTAGTAGTATAGGGAGCCAAAACTATAAATGATGAGCAAATTGCAGTATGATGTCAACTAATACTGAGTCATCCAGATACTTAAGTTGGCATGAAATCTTTATATCAGTTTGCATTTTTTCCTTTGTTGTTTTTTTCCTTCTGTTTTCATAACCTTATCAAGCTTTTTTTACTTACTCATATGTTTCTTTTTCCTGAATTTCCATATTAAGAGGTTGCAGACATATTTAAGTTCTAATGGATGGAAGAGAGCATTACTTTGGTGGTAAAGACAGGCAAATAATAACCTTTTTTCAGCTCTGCTTTTCAGAAGGTGGTTCATCCTTATTATCATGGCTTTTTTTTTTTTTTTTTTAAGCTATTCTCTGAAATTATTTGCTTAGCTGTATATAAGGAAAAACAAAAAATATTTCATTACCTCATTACGTTGGCAGTGTTCTTAGCTTTGCAAATGTCCACTCTGTATTTCTTGAAACAGCTGTATTTGCAGGGCAGACATGCTGGTGTGCAGAGGTAGGGAGAAGTTGCTCCATACTATTTCTGCTCTAGCTTGCATTTACATCACAAGGCAGGAAGAGACTTTGTAGCCTTCTCCTCTCCCTTTCGGACAATATCTAGATCTTTAAAGTGTTGTACTTTCTTCATCAAGGTAGCAAATTTGGATGGTAATTCAAATAGCAGATACAAAACATCTGGAAATTCTATGGATGCTGATTTAATTTAAAAAAAAAGGAAAAACAACAATAATTTGATGATAAGAAACCATCAACTGTACTTTTTAAAAAGGATTTTAGGGAGTTTTAATGCTTTGGTTTATTGGACTCTGTTTTGTCTTTAGCAGCCCTCTAACATACAGAGATTAAACATCTATACAGTGTAAGTGTTTATGCGGGTGATTATTTCATTTTTGATTTGTTAGAGTCCATAGAGTCAGTAATAATAAGCCATAAATCAGAATCTGTTGTGCCTTTCTGCTAATTGAGAGAATACTGTATGCCCTGACCATTCAAAAATCACAAGAATGCTCCTGGAGAACCTTGAAATTAGCTTCCTGAAGGATAGAGGATGCCTTTTTTTTTTTTCCCCACGAAAGTTGTTGGGTTTTGGTGGGTTATTTTTAATGAGAAGAAATGGATTTTTTTTTTTTTTTTTTTTTGTAATTAAAACTGATATTCTTGTTTCTTTATTTAGTTTAAATAATTTATCTTCTGAAAATGGACAATTATCTAGTTTTTATACTGGCTAATCTGCAAAGCACCTGTGTATCCTATATTTTCTTTCTCCAACCCACCAAAATCTGGACATATTGGAAGGCTGATGGATCAGCCTGTAGTATTTCTATTGATATTAATATTGTGGTGATGCCTGTTATCCCAGTCTTGAAGCAAAATTCCTTTTTGCTGAGTTCTAAACAAAAGCAGTTTCTTTCTAAGGAAGGCTATACTCTTCAGTGTAAAGAAATAGATACGTATGGTAGCCCAAAGGAACCGACACGTTAAAATACTTATTTATTTAGATTTATTTATTTAAATTCTGTAGTCTACAAATGTGAAACATATTGAAAAATTGCCTGCTCTTGGCTGAACAAACCTTTGTCCAATAACTCCACTTTAACTGTGTTAATATTTTTCTTTAATATTTTTTCCAGGAAGATCTTTGAAAACCAAGATGTTCTTTATGAGGATGACTTAACTGTATTTAGCATGTTTGCTTCACAGTGTTTTGATATTTGGGATCTCCTTCTCCCAAAGAATGGCAGTGGCTAGAAAAAAAATTCAGAGATACAATGATCATCATTGAATATTTAATATTATCCTTTTTCCCTTGCTAACAAATCAATTCCTGCTATTGTTGAAGTAGTATGTTTTAAGGTATCATCTTTCTCTAGATTAAATAATATTAGTGATATTTATATAGATGTCTTGTCATCTGACCTTCAGTTAGTCTAGTCAGGGTAGAAAAGAAGTTGCAAGTGTGATTCCCAAGATATATTTGAAACACTATAAAGAAGTCTTAGGTTCCTCATCTTTTGCTATCCGACTTCTCTGATTTTACTTGGTATTAATTGTAGAGCTAACAATCTTGATCTGTGGCAGGAAGGACTGTCGAGCTTTTTCTTCCTATCCGCCATGAAAGAACTACTCAAGTTCATCTGAAATTTATTCTTAACATGCGGAGCTACTTCACAACTGGTTTCTACTCTTGGGAACCTGATAGTATACAGTTTCCAAAAACTATCCTGGTGTATTATGAAAGGTTGCTTCAACGATTCTCTCATTGGAAGTTGACATACATTTTAATATTAATAGCATGATAACTGAGTCAGGAGAGAAATCATGAAAGGATTTGAAACAATTTGGAGAAAGTAGTTTATTCTAGGCATTTTCACTTATGTCTTTTGTTCTTGAGGTTACTTCAGACTAGAAGGCCTCATTTAAAAGAAAGAGAAGTCTTTAAGAAGAGAAGAGCTCTTTACTGATGCAGAGGTGGAATAGGTAGCTTTACCAAGTACGCTGCATCTCAAATGCTATTTTTTTTTTTTTTTTCAGGTGGTGGTTTCAGTTTTTTTCAAGTATTTGTCTTTAATCAAATAGAGTAATGAGAATCATATTGGAGCACTGCATAGAAAAGAGTTAAGATAGTTTTTATCATTTGTGTTAATCATTTATAAGGGCTAGTGTTAAAAAACCCTTGAATCTGCAAATTCTCTCAATCACAGGGAGGGAATATTGAATGACAGTAGTAGAGAGATATCATGAGAAAATTTCATTCGGGGACTCTTTCTGTTTTCTATTTTATTTTAATATTATAGTGCACTATAAAAGAAAACAAGAAGAGGTAGCCTAATAAAAATTTGCTTAATCTGCTACCCTTAACTGTTACTCTGATTGTGGTCTTTCCTACTTCTACTGAAGTGACTTAATACAGTAGCTTTAACATCTTCTCGTAAAATTACCTGCACTGGTCAAAAATCCTTAGAAAGTTAAAAAATATAGGCTTAGACTGTTTTGCTTGAGTGCAAAATGTTAAGAAGTTATTTCTGACTGTATAAAATATTCTCTTTGATTACACCTTTATAGATAGCACATACTGCAAATTTTCTCTTTACTGGTGACCTCTGGAGTCTCATTTCTGTCAGCAGGTGTGTTGCAGTACTTGATACAGTACACAGTGTCTAACAAGATAACATTAAAATATTTTTGTTGTTCTTCACTTTTAAGAAGAAAATTAAAACATCAAAGATAAAATAGTTTTAAAAGCCAAAGATGTATTATGTTTTGTTCTTTGTTAATTATTTATTGGGTTTTCATATTCATATTTATTTCAGATTGGAAAATGAAAACAGAATACTAGAGTTCCTTTTTCCTGACTATGAAGCTTTAATTTTATAGTCCTTTTTGCTTGTCATGCAAGGACTGGATTGCAAAAACTAGGAGAATATTTGGTTTGAAACTCTGATTCCCTGGGATTTTATTGAAAACATATCCTTACTGGCAGACTATCTGGAATGGATTACAAAACCCACCCAGTTTTAAGTTTGCCAGGACAATGATGTTCATGGATACATGGGTAATTTTCTGGTACCTGAAGTCAGACAAATTTCACTCTGACTAGACATATTCCTCTTTTACTTTTTCTATACCTAGATTTAGATCAGAATCAATTTTGTAGTCTGTAATGCAGAAATACGCAGTATGTTTAGTATTTTTTTTTGAAAAAAATTTGAACTTTGTAATCTGAACTGAACTCATATCTGTCTTCATATGAAGTTTCTCAATACCCAGATTCCTACACAGTGTAACCACAGAAAAAAATCTTAGGGAGTGAACTGATAGCAATTTTCCCTGTTGCACACCTATGTAGCAACAGTTTTTTGAAGTCTTGCTTGAAAATTGATTTCTGGTAAAGTCACGGTACACGTATGTCAAACAGAATAAACTTTCTTACTGTGCTGCCAATACCTACTACGAAAAGGTTAAACAGTTCATTTTTCATATGATCTAAGGTTTGGGTGAAATCAGCTTTTTAAATACAAATGCAAATCTGTTTGGTGTGGATTGGCTGGATTTGGAGGCTGAGGCCTGTTTGGGCTGGAAAGAGTGAGGCTGGAGAGTGTGAAAAATTGGACAGGTTGGGGAAGAGAGATCCAGTTTTGAATTATTTTGGCAGAGTAAGTGAAATGTTTCTGACATTTTTACTGATGGCTCGGCTAGGAGGCATGACTAACAGGGAATGGTAGCCAAGGGGAAATTGATCTGTGTATGGAACGTGGGCTACCTAACCAGAGCACTGTATATTCCTCTAATATTAATTTTTCAGGATGAAATGCTGTCCCACTGAAGTCAATGAAAATGTTGACCTGGTAGAGATATTTTTTTTCTTACCTATTGTGTAGAATGTAAAGATCTATAGAAGACTGTGATCTAATCTGAGTGTACCTTTGATGTTTTACTGTTTCTGTCTTGCTGCTTAGTTTCCATCTGTGTGTCTCTGACTTTCTCAACCATGCAAGAATTAAATATACTGCTTGAATAGTGTAAGTGCATAGAGAGGAGCCTGAATAAAATTACGTGCTATCCTCCTTCTCATCAATGGCGAGAAAAATTTCATCTTTTGTGGAATTCATGCCTCAGTGATACGTAACTAACCCTGAATTTAGCGTAGTGAAACACACACTCATCCATGTAGTGTGTTTCTACCTGGGTGCATTATTGCTTAGTGATCAGTTTCCCAACATTAGGTTTGACTAGGTGGAACAAATGAGTAGGAGAAAGGTTGGTATCCAGAAATGAAGGTGTATATTTCAAACAATTAATTAATTTAAAAACATACTTAGATATTTTTAGCAGTGTACTTTGGAATACTTCTCTGTGTGTTTTCATTCTTTATCCAAATGATAGTTTTTACTACTCATTAAGTTTTCAGTCAGTGATTAGGGTTTGAATTTTTTGACATCTGCTAAATAACAAAGAACTATGGGTGAAATAATTCTAGCAGTTGCATTTAACAGGACTTATGGAATGAGTTCATTCTTGGAAAATTACTGATTTGCAACCGCATCTACTAATTCCTCGTGGCTGTCCCATTATCAATGAACCAAAATAATATGACACCATAAATATCAGACTCCTGTTTTATTCAACCAACTATATAGATGCTAAAATATAAATTAATTAACGAAGAATTCTCAAGTTCAGATAAGAGGTAGTAAATGCCTAAGAAAACTTTAGAGTATCTCCTTGCTGGAGCTCAAGAAAAAATCCCAAGCCCCTCAGATAGTCCAAATCTGTGAAGCCTAATGCGTTTATACACTAAAAATGTCTGTGCCACTCTGTCAGGTTAAAAGGGCTCTTAATGGTATAAAAGCTATACTTACATCTTTATGGACTGAAGTCTTTCAGTGATGCAGGCTTGGAAATGCAGTATCATACGATGTTCAGGTCTTGAGCACAGAAAAGAAGGAAAGCCTGTCAGTATCTAATGGCCGGGTATTCTCTCTGCTACACCTCTGCCTCCATCTCTTTGCCAAAAAGATTCGCCACTTTTGGATATTTTCAATTAAGTTAAAAGTTTCGTAGGCTTTTATCTACACTGTCTCCTCACTGATGGTGGCACTCAGTCTAATTTTATGTAAGCTAAAATCTACATGGTAACAGTTCAGTTTCAGAAATGCTCAGTCCAAGCCAGCAATGCTCACAGTGATGGTGGCAACTCTTGTAAAATGTCTTAATGTTTTCAGGCAAAAAACATTCTTTAGGCAATGCGATACAGTTTTTCCGTCGTGTGTGTCGTGTCCCCGTTCCCCACTTTTTCTGCATTTTCACATAATATGAATTATCCAACATAACATCAGTTGTGAGAGGAAATGGTGACATTTTTTAATTTAAAAAAAATGTGAGCAGGAAAATGGCATCCTGTTGTTAGATCGCACATCTGTGCCCATCTCATATTATAATATGGTTCATTATGATATTCAGTGGACTTCTGATCAACGAATTGAGTTACAAATATTCTGAAAAGAGAGCTTGAAATCCCACCATTACCTTTTGAGTCCATGGCAGGCATTTTTTACCTGCGGGCTGCTTGCTCATGTGAAAGCAAGCACATTTTACATTTAAAAGCACTTCAGTTTTTGCTTGGATTAAGTTTCTCTTGCAGCTGGCAAAGTCAGGATGACCTCAAGGCTTTACAAATAAATATGTTTGTTATGTTTTCATTTTACTAAATATGGAAATTGGTAAACATAAAAATTGTCTTTTAAAAAATAAAACAACACACCGAATATGCCCCCAAATGAAAACAACCACAGATTAAAAATAACTTCTGTCTGATATGCCAACTTTATCATGTCATGTAGCAAACATAATTTTTTTAAAATCTCATTTATGGTGAGATTTGAAACTTATAAAATGTGGTTACAAGGCTCCAACTTTTAACTCAGCTTAATCCCTGTGATTTTCAGAGCTGCATCTGTAAGTAGAAGCACTTGGTGATGGGCTTATCTCCTCTTATTACCACATGGCCAACATTTGTGAGATGAAGATTTTAATTTGGCCTGTCACGAAGAGGAGCAAGATAAAATTTAACTGTTTAATCAGCAGTGAGTAGTGTGTATGTAGTGAAGTTTGCTTTTTTGATGGGCAGACACAGTAAACAAATTTGTGTGTTTTCTTGATTTGATTGTGATTGATGGAGGAAATATCTAAAAATGCAGTTAAGGAAGAGAGACTGTTATATTCCTTAGAACATGAAGCACGATGTTACTGTAGTTCTTAACTTCCAACAAAAGTGTGTGTGGTACAGGATTGTTTTTCTTTAAATTTCCATTAAATTTCTTTGTAGCATCTTTAAGGAATTTTGTAAAATGATAGGGCCATTGATGTAATGGTGTAGTATAAACTGTGGTGTTTGGTTTGAGTATTTTGAGTGCATTGTTTTTGTTTTACAGCCTCTTCAGTCTTCCCACCTATTACCTACATTTTGTTGGAAAATACTAGGTTGTGGTTTGATTTAAAGTGTATAAGAATTCTAAACTTTCATAAAGACCGTTGTAGAAATATGAGGTGCATGGTAAATTCATTACTTCTGATATTGATTAGGTAAGTGTGTTTTACTTTTCTTGTTAGAAAGCTGTTTTTCCTCTAAATTCTATTGATTTAGGCAGCAAACGCTAGACAGTAGCAGTGTACTCCATTTACTGTTGCAGCATGCAAAGGTTCACATCTATTATGCTTTATTAAAGTATGTTTTCCTTATTATGCTTTTTGTCTAAAGAAGATATAGTTATTTCTTTACACAAGTCCAAATCGTATTCTTTCCTGTCCTGTTGTGTTCTAAAATGGGATTGCCTTTTTGAGGCAACCGAGATTCTTTAGGTTCATATAGCTTATCAAAAATAATTTCTAAATATACCACTATCTTCAAAAATGTATTACAACTAATGGTCTGAGTACATTATGCAGTCTCCGTGCTAACATGACTCTGCTATCTCAGCAACCGAGCTAGCCCATTTAGAAGTACTTCAGGCATCTCTCTGATGCACTGACAGCAGAAAATCACTTGCAAAAAATTCATGATATGGGTTTGTCTATGCGTATTAAGTGTTGTACCAAAGAAAGTAGACCGCATATCTGCAGAAATGAGTTGTTTAATTCCTTAGTTATTGGTATGATTTTCAATGAGGACATACTTCACAGATTTCTCTGGCTATTCAAATTCTGACAAAATGGACTGCCTCATTACAACTTCTAACTTCTGTTCATGAATTCGTGTTTATGAAATTTTTTTGTTTGTTTTTTTTCTTGATGCAGCAACAGTGGAGACAAGAATATTGATGAAACAAGAAAATATCTCTGTGAAATTATTAGGAAAACTCAGCCAAATAGAGTGTTTAATATTATTTAGTCAGTTAAAAAACATGAATTAGCAAATAATTGATGGCCAGGTTTAAGAAGATATTTTGGTGCCTAAATGCTTGAATAAGAAAACAGCATCTGGTTCAGTTCAAGGCGGGCACCTGTTTGCCGTTTGCATATGAACTTTGTAAGCTTCCACTGCGGTAGGGAAGATCTACCCCACGTCCAGGCTTGAGAGCAAAGCCTTCATCATTCCTGCAAAATCATGAAGTAACGCAAGCATCTTCCCGTAGCTGCTGTCAGGGAGCAGCAAGAGCGGGGCAGGTCTGCGAGGGGTCAAGCCAACGGGACCCTGCTTGCGGGGCGCAAACGTGGGAGCAGAGCCGGGATCTGGTATTGGGGTCTGTCGGCAGCCCCCCGCCCCAGCAAGCGATGAGCCAGCGCCCGGGGCCGTCCCGGGAGTCCCGTCAGCACCAAAAGTTGACGGGAGCAGAGAGAGGGCGGGAGACGGGCTACGGTGGGGGTCCAAAGTCCGTCCACATGAGAGGGCCGGGGACGTCTGCGCCCAGCATCGCTGCGGCGGGCACCGATGGGCCCGGGCTGAGGTGAAGCGGGGCTCCTGGGCCGTGGGCAGGGTGGGGGGGGAAGCCCTAGGGGAGGCAAGGAGGGACGTTAAGGCCCCTTGAGGCCCAGACATTTGTCTACCAAAAAAAAAAAAAAAAAAGCAATGCGCCGCTAGCAGTGTGGTGGCTGCGTTTGTTAAGAGACAAATGCCACGTTGCTTTTTCTTCACAACATGTAAATCAAGTTTCTTAACAGAATTCCCATAAAACTAGCAAATGTCAGGTACCAGGCTTTGTCCTTCACTTTAACAATTCGCTAGTAGTTCTGAGGCTTACATCAACGTAGGGTTTACTAGTAACTGGTACCTAATCTTTGTCTTTTGAATGCAAATTGTAATGCCATATTTTTAAGAGCAGTTGAAAAACATGATGTTAGTACCAGCAGGGTTTTTTAAGCACTCAGGGTTTTGTAAAAAGGAGTTCTTTTAATGAGCCCTTCCGGCTTCTTTGTTTATGTACATAGATTGGATGGATATAAGAATTTGCTTGAGTAGAATCAGTGAGAGGTCATGAGTTACTTCTGCTAATCTTGCTTCAAAAAAAGCCCAAATAACACAAGGAAGTCGTTGTTTGTAAAGCTAGAAGCGTAAGTTACCATCTTGCCTGTTCAAGTCCAAACATATATGCATCAGAGATTTTAAATAACGCTGATAGCTTTCTCTGATGATATTTTTCCCCAGAATTGACAGGATAAGTAGACAAATCTGAACCTTCTTTCAAGATTATAGTAATGTTATAAAAATCAATTTCTTTGCTTGAAAATTTCTTGCACTTCTGGAGAAGTAAATATATACAGAGTATCTTGTTAAGACCGAAAAAATCATACAAGGACCAACAAATTAGGGGCTACAGAAGATTATCTAGGGCTTAATTGGGAAAAAAATGTTGCCACTATTTTCCCTGCACTTGATAGTGATGAGAAATCCCTGGCATATTACTGTCATTGTTTAGATCTCTGTACCTTTGACAGTGGTGATCTTTCAGCTTATGCATTTCCATTTCTTATATCCAAAAGCATTTTTCTTTTTCTTGTACCTGAAAACATAATGGTTGGAGGTTATTGGTGCACTTCTACTACCATATAAATTAAAATGTTACTGATAATGAACAAACAAGGACAGAGAAACTTGGAGAACTAGTTGATATCATGACTGCTTTGCTTTCTGAATGACTTTTCTTTTGTGATGATACGGTTCCAATAATACGTATTTTAACACATATTTTTTCCACTACATGTATAAACTTCACAGAGGAAATGTTTTTATTTTGCTCTGCTTCACATTGTTCCTTCAGCTCAGAAGTGCTCTAGTGTCAAACTAGTAACTAAAGAAACCTTAACATATACATGTCCAAGCCATACATTTTTATTGCAGCTCTGCCTTGATTTTTCAATTTTGCGTGCTGCTTTCTTTCACTGCTCCATTTCCAGTCTGTAAGAACAATGGTACTGAAATCTTCTAGTTTCTGGGACCATATTTATTTATTTCTGAGCTTACTAATTGGAGCAGCAATTCTTCCACATGGTAATGCAGTGTGGTCACATCGGCAGGACTCTGCAGTTTGCTATTCTCCGATACTGCTCTGTGTTTGAATTAATGTGAGGCTCACTCTGCAAAGTTTATGTGCTCAATTTGAAGATAATGATACATGACAGCAAAGAAACAATACCTCAGTCTAAGAGATGGCACGATCCTGAATCAGATAATGTGGTAGCTGGCTAATTTTGTGTGAATAGGTCTGCTTTGATTTATTGTCATTAAAATAAAGAAAAGAAAGAAAACACAATACATACTGCTTACTTAGGGTTAAGTCCTCTGTTATGTTTTATGTGCTCTTCAAGTTAGTAAGCTAGAAGTCCGTAATTGCATGGTAATTGTACATGTTTAACATGGCTGTGATTGTATTTTTTCTAAACACTTGATAGGTAGTATTAAAACATTCAATAAACAGAGGATTATACTTTTCTAGTATATGGAAAAATACTATACTTAACGCCTTTGATTAAGAAATACCCATTAATGAAAACTTAGTGTAGTACGAATAACTCTCAGTCTTTTCAGAGAAATGAAAGAATACCAATCCTAATAGTTGCAGTTAGCAAGACTAGTTTCTTTAATGATGTGAAGGTTTACAGTGTAGTGACCTATAAAACTGGCTCCCATCCAAACCTCCTGTTTTACAGTTGCTACTGGACTGTTTGCCTAGCAACATACTTAATGGACCCGTAGGGAATTTAGACAGCTAAATGAGTGTAGAATGCTGAAGAGGAAGACCAACAGTTCAGGTAGAGGAAAAATGAAGAGAAGAAAGCATCTTCTCTGACAGAATCCTGAAACAGCATGGGTTTTGCACAGAAACAGCTCCTTCCTACTTTTCCTTTCACTTGCTTTCTAGATATATATAAAAAAAATTCTTACTAGAAGGGTAAGGAGGTAAACTTCTGTTGATTTTATTATCTTAAAGTCTAAATGGTTTTGTTTAATGAAGTTGTCTTGGATGAAAAGAGCGTTTGAAAGTAAAATGAGTGAGACAAAAAACAAAATGCCTGGCAGAAATAAGCAAGGGAATTTCTGCTGATAATGGATGTCCTTGATTCTGTTTGTCAGTCTTTCAAGAAAGCTGCTATCTAATAAAGGTTTTCTATGAGCTTGCCCACTAAATTAAAAAAATGGAAAAATGGCTTTCAACATTTTATGTGGTGTCTTAGATGGTCTCTCAGATATAAATCAAAACACAAATCAATTCTGTATATATGGCAAGGTAATACTTTAAGACAGTTGAATTCTGAATTAAGTTTTGGTTAGTCTTTTTTCTAAATCTCCCTCCTAGATACAAATCTCAATTTGTTTTCTTCAAAAGGTATGTTGTCTTATTTTTTTAAATTTATTCAGTGAGAGGTTTTGCTGAGTTACAAATCACAGATAGTGGCAGACATTGTTTGGAGGTCATTTGCATTAGTTTTTTCTTCATAACATATGCATCAATCAGTTAAACTAAAAATGCAACCCCCCTTTTTTATTGTAGCCTTTCGACTCTGCATTATAACATTGAAACAGAAGGTTCTCCATGTTTTAATTTTTTAATTAAAAAAATTAAACTGTTTGAACTATATGCTCTAGTTCAACAGTAAATTGAGCTCAGGGACTGAAGTTGTGTGATTTGTAGGAGGTTAGACTAGATTATGTCAGTAACTTAATGTCACTTTGAAAATCTATTAGTACTGTTGTAAGATAATCACCAAGCTCATTCCATGCACAAACAACTCGGGACTATAGGGCAATATTATCTTATATGCAGTGCTGCCAAAACACGCCCGTACGACTTCAAAGTTCTGCTTGGGTCTGAAAATGCGCTGCTTTCATTTGGCATGGAGTCAAAAGGCAAAATGTCTGTCCCTCGTGTATCCTACCGCGTCCTCGCTTCAGGTTGTTTTCACTGCCCTCTTCAATGCCTGGTGAGGAAATAAGAACAAATAATTGGGGAACCTCAGCAGATTTATCCAGATTAGGTTATAGGTTATTTGTTTTTTCCCCATGGACGACTGAGAACTGACTATGCTGGAGAAGGGCTTGTCTCTTAAGAGTTATTCCCAACACTTTTGGATACCGGGCATTATAAATGTGGAAGTTATGCCTTAGATGTAGCTCATGTTATTCCCCCGCCTCGAACATTTCCTTCTTTGTTACTACTGGCTTGTCTTCATTCATGAAGCAGAAGTGGAGCGCATAAACATTATGCTGGCTTTAGTGTTTTAATTAGTACTATCTGAGAAGGGTTACCTAATTCAGTAACAAAAATACCCCTACTGGAGCTGAATCTACTTAGCTAAAACGGCTTTTTGGAGAGAAACTTTCCCTGAGATATTGTGAAATTTGTTATAAAAATAACCACATTGCTATTTAGTTTTCACCACTTGATGACCTAAATAAATAAATCCACAGCTTTTTTTTTTTAAGCTAGGCAATGCTCTGTAATATTTTTGTATTCTCAGCATCACGGAGAAGAATTCTTTTTTGCTTTCTATAAAAATTGGCAACTAGCAATACACTTTGGAAAAACGTAAGCTGAATTCTGAATTTTCTGGTACTTTCAAACAGAAGGTGGCTCTTTTTCCCATGCACAGAAAAATAAATTAGTGTGACTAACAGTTTAGTTTATCTATAATTCTTTCCTTCAGGGCAATATACATATATATATATGTATTTATATAAAGCAAGTTGTGTACTGGTATGATACAGGAAAGTCCTGTGACTGATGGTCCAAAGTAGCCTGAAGCATTTAAAAATGAGAATAAAGGATTCAAAGAAGACATATGATACAATAAATTCATAAATTTTTCAGAGTTTGTCTAGGGAAGGCCATGAGCAGCCTGATCAATTTATGAAGTTAGCAATGATTTGAGCAGGATGATTTCCACAGGTCCCTACCAATCAAAATTATTCCAAGGTTCATTTCCAGTAAACTTAGATCAAAAGAACAAGTTCATATTTTTTTCCACTAAGGCAACATCCATTTTAGTGATTGACTTAAAATATTTATATTGGGGTTAACTTAACCATACATAAGCCTGTAATAAAAATGGGTGATTCGAGAAAAGTTTGCAGGAAATTAAGCTAGAAATATCTACTACAGTTGAGATTTAATAGCACCTAGAAAGGATTTTTCTCATATTTTGGCTTAATCAAAAAGTGACAGCTGTAAACTGGGGTCACCTTTTGCTTCTGTAATTGGTTAGGCTGCTTAGTAATAACAAACATTAGAGAAGCAAGTAGATTGTTTTCTCACAAGAGTTTCACACATGATTTGTTTCCTTCATCAGATGCTTTTCCTCATTTAGCTGTTCTATACAATAAAAGAGATGTATACATCATTTGCTGTTCTAAAATTTATTGCTCTAATCATGACACTGGTATATGACATACTGCATCTCATTTTGTATTATAAATTGCTGTGCAGAGTAGTGACAGAATAGAACAATAGTGATGGCTTTAGTTTATGATCAGAGTACTAATTTCATGTTACTTACTGTTGCAGAATAGTTTCTGTCATAATTCCTTGTTTCTTCATCAAAAACATTTCCTCTTTTGATACTCTAAATCCCTTTTCTTCCTTGTTAAAAAAAATAGGTTCTTTGAATAACTATAGTTGTCACTGGAGCAGAAAAACAAGATTTGGCCTTTTGCTAGATGCAGCTAGCAGGCCAGCACAAATTGTATGCATACACACATTGCAAATAATAAAACGTTATGAAATTTTGAAGATTATGAGATTACTAAAAATTAAGAAAAATGGAATAATGCAGATTTTAATCACCCAGAAGAGTAGATCTAAATTTTGACATTATTTGAGAAAAATAACAGACTCATCCCTATAGTAAGACTTTCTCAGAACTAAGTGACACCTTAAGTATTCCCAAGTAAATGTGACAGACTCCTTTAAAGTTGCCTTATTGCTACTGATTTTGTACAGATGGTACTCAGATACTGTGGTAGTAATTCTAAGATGAGGCTGGAGAGATCAGATAAATGAAGGAGTAAGGTTGAGGGGCTCTTTTTAATATGGAAATTTGGTAAATTAATATCTTGTTCTAATGTTTGGGCTGTTTAGGAATGATACTATTGGAGAAGAGACAAATTTCATACGTAATATCAAATTATTTGAATGAGGTAGTACCATGGAAGACTGAGGAACTCCAGAAAAGCAGCCAAGGTGAATAGGCAGTCTAATGGCATGTAAAATTCATTAGTAACAGATGAACAGAAGAAGTAGTAAGCTGAGTTACCCTAAGAGTTCCTAAGTGAATTAAGTAAATCTGCTGTTACCATATAGTCAGGTAGAATGATGAATACAGGGAGAGATTTTCTTGAGAAGAGAGGAAAAACTGCAACTATTTCATTTGGTCAGTATAGGAATAAAAATGTTCTCTGGAGAAGTGTAAGAAATAATGATTGGTACAAGGAAGGTAATTGAATTGTGCTGATTGCTGCTTCTGGAAACACAAGAGCAAAGATACCTTTCAGAAATTCAAAAGCCACAAAATTATAAACGCCATAGGGATTAAATTTGTCGTTCTTTTCACAGTATGTGTACTTAACTTCTGGAACACAGGGCATCGCATACTGAAGACAATTACTGAGATATAAAATACCATATTTGCTTATTCTTCCTGCCTTCTTTTCCAGGACAAATTGCATCAAGTGCAGATATACTGGCAACTGTAAAGTACGGGGCCTTTAGCAGACATGTTATGCCTGTGGAGCTCCCTTGTGGAATTGAAGCTGCATCTGAGTCTATGTGTACTTAAATACACATAGAGAGAATTAATAAAAACACATTTGATATGGCATAAATGCCAGTTGTCAGAGGAAAGCAAGAATAAATTAAATGCATACTAGGTGGTAAATATGGGGGTGTTTTCTCAGTGCATCTGCTGTGTAATTCATGTGCTATTTATTAATATAAAGTCCTTAGCAAGTGTTTGAATGACTTGGTTTAACAAAATGGTTTAAAATAAAAGATAAACTCTGATTAGCAAGAAATTCCCATTAATTTTCCCTGTTATACAAAAGGTAGCAATCTGATTTCATGATGAGTAGTGTCTGTATAGTGATTCTGCAAAAAAGTAGTCATTTTGTGAATATAAATAAATGAAACAAATGCTGAAGGTGCAGAGGGATAATTGAGACCCATCCCCAAGAACAAACAAATATTATTATCTTTCTGTGTCACCTTGATAATAATAGACACTGGGGGTTTTGCAATACTGTTCTCCTAAACCTCTGTTGTATTATGCAGCCATTGCATGTTACTATATCAGAACAACAGAGGAAAAATTTAGGGAGATTTATAAAACTCTGCTGGGTTTGAACCTCACTCTCTCCAAAATAAGATCTGCCTCTGGGTTAAGTTAATTTTAATTCTATGGCTGAAAAAGTTTCATGAAATTGCTTCTTTTGTAGATTTCATTTTTTTTAATGTGTCTGTGTGGTTTAGCTTGCATATTGATAGCTAAACTCATACCGCTAAATTCATACCTTTCTGGAGTTAAATTTCAGTGAAATAGTTTCCAAAGGCTAGTTCAATTTTTGTAGCATCCTTTTAGGTTCTACAGAAGGTAAGGCTTTTTTTGAGCATTCCATTTTAGACTAGTAATTAAGGCAGTTAATTTTATAATTATTGTTGTTAGCCATGTTACTAACCTTCTCAAACTCTCTAATCTAAAAAAAATTCTCCATTTTCTAATGTAATTACAGTTAAATCATTTCTAATATGGACATTTTTTCTTTCCTGCTTTTTGTCCTTTACTTATACAGAAATTTTATGTCATGCTATGATATTGATACCTAGGAAAAAAATAGATGTTTCATGGTAGCTTAACTGACTGTAAATATAAGAGCTATTATTTCTTCAATGTTAATGTTGAATCTAGCAATACATGTGGAATAAGTATTTGCATATTACTCATTATTTCGTAAGAAGTTTTTATCTAAAGTAAATCAGGGTTTCTTGGTGTGTGTGGAATAGAGCATTTCCTGATTTTTAGGAATGAGAAATTTATTTAGTAAGGTTTTCTGTTGATAACACTGCATATGCATTTATGAACTCAGAACCTTTTGAATGCTTGAATATCTCATACTGAATATAGTGGTGCTTGATTCCTACTCTGAACAGAAGCTGATAGAGCAAATGATGCAACCACCACAGCACTCTGGGCCTGACTTTATAGGCACTTATATGCCTAAGTATGTGCTAAATTTTATTCTAGTATCTAGTCTTAAACTCAGGGATTGCAAGATTAGAAAATTGCAAACATGTCCTTATATGAATTAACAATATAAGGGTAATCTAAATGCTGATTATTGTTGTTTTTAAGGTGGAAATCAACCTTGTAATTTCTGCCATTTGTAGTAGTTGCTGGTTATTATAAGTAAAAGTAATATATGCTACCGGATATATGGATCTATAATTTTTTTATATGTAATAAGTAGGCTAGAGATTATGAATGACTCATTCTACTATGAAACTACTGGGAATCCTTTGTTTTTAAATAAAAGGAAGAAAGCAGGGCTGTATGAGCTAACTAGTAGCTCATAAAAATTGTTTGGGAGAATTGTTCAGTATAACATCGTAAGACAATTAGAAAAATGAGATTTCTAGTACAGAAAATTTGAATAAGCAGTAGAAAATATGAATCTTTCACTCCTTTTCTAACTAGATACAGTATATTGTGTTGCACACAAGGGAAAAATATCCATGTACTTTATAAAGCAGTAATTCATCCTGAGTGGATATGAGCAGTCATTCAGAGAACAATTGATTTTACAGTATTGTAGACTGGGTTGGAAACTTGTGCATTCATTGCACTGTGCACTATTAAAATTTATATATGAAGTTCACATTAAAGTGGCTGTTTTAATAGGAAAATATTTTAAAAGTGAAACTTGACCATCTTAACTGCAGAAGAGGATTTTTTTTACCAGTATCTCCAAATCAGTTGAAATCTCTGTAAAGGTGAAGTAAATAGAATATTAGAAATTACTAAATATTTTGCCTTACTGTGTTTAAATAAATTGTTAAGAGCTATGAAAAATCTTTAAGAGCTTTGATACTTCCTAGAGTAACGTGAAATACTTAGTCTGTACTTTTAAGAGATATTATTTTTGCTATAATATCAGTGTCTCAAGCTTTCACAGTATTAAAAAAAAAAAAAAGAATCATAGAACTGTTTGGGTTGGGAGGGACCTTTAAAGGTCATCTAGTCCAACCCCCCTGCAGTGCGCAGGGACATCTTCAACTCGACCAGGTTGCTCAGAGCCCCGTCCAGCCTGACCTGGAGCGTGTCCAGGGATGGGGCATCTACAGCCTCTCTGGGCAACCTGTGCCAGTGTTTCACCGCCCTCATCGTAAAAAACTTCTTGCTTATACCTAGTCTAAATCTACCCTCCTTTAGTTTAAAACCATTACCCCTTGTCCTATCGCTACAGGCCCTATTAAAAAGTCTGTCCCCACCTTTCTTATAAGCCCCCTTTAGGTACTGGAAGGCTGCTGTAAGGTCTCCCCAGAGCCTTCTCTTCTCCAGGCTGAACAACCCCAACTCTCTCAGCCTGTCCTCACAGGAGAGGTGCTCCAGCCCTCTGATCGTTCCTGTGGCCCTCCTCCAGACCCGCTCCAACAGGCCCCTGTCTTTCCTGTGCTGAGGACCCCAGAACTGAACGCAGTACTGCAGGTGGGGTCTCACCAGGGCAGAGCAGAGGGGCAGAACCCCCTCCCTCGACCTGCTGGCCACACTTCTGATGCAGCCCAGGATCCAACTGGCTTTCTGGGCTGCGAGCGCACAGTGCCGGCTCACATCCAGTTTTTCATCCACCAGCATCCCCAAGTCCTTCTCGGCAGGGCTGCTCTCAAAAGAAGAAATGATGGCATGTTTGCAGTTGAGATGAATGTGAAATTTGAATCAAGGAAAGACATCAAGGTAATGATGCGGTTAAATGCATGACTAGTATGAAATTACATTAAAGAAGTTGTATTTGCTGGTCTGACTAGTATGGATCAGGAAGAACCTGAAGCTGCAAAGACAATAGAGATTTCCCTATCTGATACTTCACCATGGAATTGAAAAGTAGATTCTACGGAGGAGACTACACAAGTAGAAAATTTTGAATAAACATGAACTTAAATGTTACAAGTTCTTTCATCATTAGCAACTTGACAAAAGAAAGGAATTATTGCTGCTATAGCATGATTGACTTGTTGGTTTGAGGAACAGGGATTAATGGGGACCTATATGACTTGAGACTTAAAGAAACAGGTGCTCTAAATACAACTTAAGTCCCTGCATCTAGTATTTTCCATAGAGTTTCTGAGGGAAGCTAAGAAAATATCAGGCACATGGATAAAGGTAGAACTTAGACTGTCTGTAACTGGGTTAAATTTTGGCAAGTGCTTAGGAGAGAATGTCAAGATCGCGGGCATCAGCCATAACACAGCAGAGAGATAGTAGTCAGAGAAACTATTACTGAAGTGGCTTTTTGTGAGAGAAGGATACCAAGCTCTAATGGATGTAATTAATTATCGTTTTAAATGAAAGACCACAATAACATCAGAAGGTAAAATGAAAGCAGTTGCTTTTTTTTGAATGTTCTCTCACCAAAGATAGCATGACTAATTAAGGTGTGGCTCTCCTTAATGTGTTCCTCAGGACATAAGATTTTGGCCCAGATGGTTACTTATTAGGACCTCAAAGGTAAAAGCAAAGGTTGTTCGCTTTAGTAACAGGCAGTTCTTTTGCCTGTGGACAAAAACCAAATTATTTCAGTGGTGTAGTGTGTTTGAAGTCTTAGAGAAAACTAGTCAAAGTGTTTGTCAGCATACATCAGAACCAATAAGCCTACCCCTGATCAATTCTTATTGCCTGTGGTGGTGATGTTGCAGTGAGAGTTTATTTTGTGCTCTAAAGGGGAAAGAAAATGTGAAAATAGTTTGGGAAAGTTTTGTAATGAAATCTTTTTAAACTAGAAGCTATTTTTTAAACTAGAAAAGCACACGTTTACATATAGAGTGATTGTGAGATTAAACCAGTCATCACCTCAGATATTTTTATTCATGATAAATACTTTTATTGATAGGGTAACCTTAGAAATTGTGTTAGAGATACTGGATCCTATGAACTTCAGGATGCAGGGAAGTTTGTTTTTGTGGACTGCTAGAGCCAGCTTTGGTGGATTGTAAGACCTGGGGGGGGGGCTCCTGTCCTGGTGCGATAAATGTGAGGTTGCTGTGGTTCTGTGTCCCAGGGGTCCAGCCAGTGGCATGGCTAAGCACACATCCCGCATAAGAGATGCGCACACCGTGCAGTACGCACACTTGGCTGGCCACACAGATCAACGCAGACAGAAAACAGTTTCTTTTCCAGCACCAGCATAAGTGCACAAACATGAACAGCATGGATAGCCTGATCTTGTTCCCCTCGTCCAACTGATCAGGATTCGAGTTTGGCATTGCTCACATCCAAACCCATCCACAACACATGGGTTTTAGACATTCAATCATTCCACCCAGAACTGTGCCCCAGGCCCCAGTTTCCTACAGTTATTGGCACCCAGAGCTATGGGGCCCCGCAGACCTGCGGTCTCTCTTGAGTGACTGGCACTGAGAAATCTCATCCAACAGAGGTTCCAGTTCAGCCTGATGTTCTCTAGCAGATCATGTACATACACGTGCAGACTGGAAAGGGTACTTACACAGAAAATAGTTAGGACTAGAGTTTAATGAGATAGGACAGACTGTGGTGATCAGGTACCACACTTGACCAGACAAATGCACTGACCAGCCACAGGCTTACATGTGAATGGCCTCTTTTTTCCTTATGTTTTCCGTACTTAGAATCATAGAATGGTTTGGGTCAGAAGGAGCCTTTAAAGATCACCTAGTCCAACCACCCTGATTTGGGCAGGGACATCTTTCTCTGGATTTGGTTGCCCAAAGTCCTGTCCAACCCGACCTTGAACACTTCCAATGATGGGGAATTCAGAACTTACCTGGGCAACCTGTTCCAGTGTCTCATCACCCTCATCATAAGAAATTCCTTCCTTATAGCTAATCTAAATCTACCTTCTTTTAGTTTAAAACCATTGCCCCTTGTCCTATCGCTACAGGCCCTATTAAAAAGTCTGTCCCCACCTGTCTTATAAGCCCCCTTTAAGTATTGAAAGGCTGCGATAAGGTCTCCCTGGAGCCTTCTCTTCTCCAGGCTGAACAACCCCAACTCTCTCAGCCTGTCCTCACAGGAGAGGTGCTCCGGCCCTCTGATCGTTCCTGTGGCCCTCCTCCAGACCTGCTCCAACAGGTCCCTGTCTTTCCTGTGCTGAGGACCCCAGAACTGAACGCAGTACTGTGGGTGGGTTTCTCATCAGAGCAGATCAGAGGGGCAGAACCCCCTCCCTTGACCTGCTGGCCACGCTTCTTTTGATGCAGCCCAGGATCCAACTGGCTTTCTGGGCTGCAAGCGCATGTTGCCAGGTCTTGTCCAATTTTTCAGCCACCAAATCCTACCAAATCCACCTTGATTCTTTCCTCCTGCCTTTCCTCCTTCTGCTTAAAACATCCCATAATAAACTTTACACAGTCCCCAAATTCTTTTTTCTCTTTGTCCCAGAATAAATCTTAACACCTTTTCAGGTGATAATCACCTTTAGATTGCAAAGTGTTTGGGGAGATGTTTTCTTTCCTTGAGTCACCTTGGTGGGTTTCAGAACAGGGACAACAGTCTAATCTCTCTGTAATGGTCTCAAGGGTGTTGATTTAGTGCGCTTTGTTTTCAGAGATTAGTTTATTAGGGCTCCTCCACCTATCCCTATTAGGATGTTGGCTATATTAGAATTCTAACATAAGTTTTACCAAATATTTGAGAAAGTTGACTCTTTAGTTAAAAGGAAAAATGTTTTGACCTCTCTGTGTTTACTAAAAACTAAAAGCCTCAGTAGTTGCATTTGGCTGCAAAAAAAATCACGCATCTCCTTAGCATGTTGTTAAAACATCATTAGAACTCATTGGCATAGCTGGAAGGTGCTTTGAATGCTAAACACTTACATAGATTAAAAAAGTGCTCAGATGAATTCATGAGAGAAGAGCCCATGAAAGGCTGTTAAACATGAAGGTACATGAAGGTTCCCCTGGGTGCGGATGTCCCTCAGGTCTGAAAATTCGAGGAGATGGTAGGGTGTGTTATGGGAAAGTGTCATGGAAAGTCACCTTGGTCCTATGCTGTTCACTAGGCATCTTCTGTTGAATGTTGTCAGAGACAAGATACCAAGCTAGGCAAGCTTGTGAATAGAATATGACTATCATTGTATTCCTGTGTATATACTTGATTGTTAATTGCTTAATAATCAGAACTTAATATATCTGTAGCTTATCTTACCAGAAAATTTATTTTCCAATCTGTTCCATATTCCCACTAGCCAATGGTATTATCTCGTATCCATTTATAAGCTCTACTTATTATCAGCTTTCTCCTTTGTGACTGAATGTCTTAATTTCTGCTGCATTTTCCATGTATATTTCCAGTAATTGTCCTGAAGGAATAGGTGGATTCTGTCTCCATTTTTTGTTCTTATTTGTATCTTTTTTTTTTTTTCTTTTGCCACTTGTCTGTTTTACTGTTATTAATCACAGCATTTCCAGTGGATTGTCTAAAGCTCTGAGCAAGGTATTTGGGGGGCTGAATTCTTCCTCCAAACCACTTTAGAAATATTTTGGTATTGTAAAGTAGTCTGTGCTTTTCCAAGTTCTTAAATTTTGTGGCACTGTCATCATGGTGGTGAAACTGCATGTTTAGGCATACAGTCTGGGACATTACCTTACTTATAAGAGAATTATCCTTGATCAAACTGACATTTCAAGCTTGAAGACAAAGTGAAATGTTAAGAAGGAAGGACTGAAGGTATAGAACAAAACCATGCCCCAAAGAAATGAATTTTTTAAATAATTAGCAGTACAAGAGGAAAGATTTTCTGAATCATCAGTTTCATAGTTTTTTTGGAAGGAGGAAGGTAATTTGAATCTTTTTTTCATGTTGATGGATTTATTCTAAATTTTTTACATTTCAGAAAAATAGGTGCTAATTATAGCTAGTTACTGATGTCTGCATTAGTTACTGATGTCTGCATTGGAAAAAAAGAAGAAAACATTCTTATATTCAGTTTCACAGTCTGTTGCTCTACATTTATGTAAAATCATGCCATTCAGATATGTAGAAGGAACATCATAATGAAAATGGTAGAATACGAGGAAAGGCATGTAAGAAATTCCTAAGAATGTAGTCCAAATAAGTAGACTAAGTATATTTGCAATGAAGTACGGTCACATATTGAAAAAGTATGGAAATAGCTGTCTGCATTATGAATACAGTTTTAAAATTTAGAAACTTGAGAGCCCTAACAACTTACTCAAACAATAGCATCTCTGCAAGAATAACTCTTTGAATCGCTTAAAAATGAGTGAGAGGATAATCCTGATCAAAACTTTGGAGTCATTTCAGCTAAAATATTTCTGCTTCTCTGAGCAGGTTACATCACATGTATAATTTCTGGGGATATAGTTCCTCTGCAGAATTATTCTGGTTGGAAGATAAGTCATCTAGTTGAACCTCCTGCTCAAAACACGGTCAACTATGAATCAGATCATGTTGCTTATGATTTTGTCTAGTTGGGTCTTGAAAACCTCCAAGAACAGAAATTTCATAATATCTCTGTGCAACTTTTTCCCAAGATTATTTTCCTCATAATTAATTATTTTTCCTATATCTAGTTAAAGCCCCTCCCCACTAATTTCAATGTATGGCTGTTGTCGCTCATTTTTCTGCTGTGCACCTCAGTAACACGCCTGGCTCTGTCTTCTTAGTAGCCACCTCTTAGATACTGGAAGGCTGCTACTTACTCCTCCCAATCCTTCTTTTTTCCAGACTGAACAAGCCCAGCTGCCTCAGACTTTCTTCTCAGGGCAAGTGCTCCAGCCCCTAACAGGTTGGGAGCCTCCTGCTAAGCTCGCTCCAGTTAATCAATGTCTCGTATGAGGGGGTGGGGATCCAAAATTAGACACAGTATTACAGACACGGTCTAACAAGTGCTGATTAAAGGGGAATAATTGTTTTCCTCAATCTACTGGCTAGTCTCATGTTAATACAGCCCAGTATTCTGTTAACCAACTGTGCTTAGGACCCCCAGGTCTTTTACACCAGAGCTGCTCCCCAGTGAGGCACTCCCAGGTTTGTATCAGTCATTTGTAGCATCCCCGAGGAACACCGCTTGTGACTGGTCTCTAAACAGCACGAATCATTAACCACCACCCTTTGAACGTGGAGTGGTGGTGTCCAAACTACCATGGCTAGTACTGTGTATTTTAGCACCTTTGTGTATAAAATCTAGGTATATGAATGTGAGGTCTTTCCAAGATAATCAGGGCTGGTGGGAGTGATATTAAGCTAATGTGCCTTTCTGTCAGACTAATAAAGCTCAAATGTACTTGGACCCAAGCTAGTAAAAGCCTTGAAGTGCTATGCAGCACTTCATGGACTTGCTCATTCAGATCTCTCCAAACTGCATCTGAGAGGCACCTTTAAGTGTAGGTATATCCACAGAGACTCAACAGATCAGCTCTGTTTTTACATACAGACACCTAGTTGGCTTATTCAGTCTCTCCTACTTTCAAGTTTTCACCGAGTTTTCAGTTTACTAACAGTTTTAAAACGGGTTTAAAAAAATCCTTTATTTTAAAAAGTTTGTGTTACTGTATTCTGTCTGCCTTTTTTTGCATCAGTAAATATTTTCATATATAACTTAAATATATTTAACTTAACTTGTATAACTTAATACTAAATGGAATCATTCTTGTCTTCCAGCTTTCCTCTTCTTAATTTTATTGGTTGTTTTCTTTTTTCTCCCCTCTACTCCTACTCTTCCCTGTTCTTTTTCTTCAAGCTTTTATTCTGTGTGACAATGACTGGCTTCTTTTTTAGTGGAATACACTTGCTTTGAATATGATTTAGAACAAACTTGAATACATTCCAGTGTCTTTTGTTATTGCCTTTAAATGGATTTTTTGAGTTAATTCTTCAGAATTAATTATTTTTAAAGAATTTTGAGGCTTCTTAAAAGCAACAATAAAAATTGCTGTGGTTCTGGTAACGTTTAGAAAAATCAAAAACCTTAATTGGTTATTAGTGGCATTATAATTGATACTGTTAAGCAGCTCCCAGACCTTGAGCTCTGTCTTTAATTAGAGGCAGTAGTGTCTCCTTCCCTCTGAGATTTCTGTATGAAAGTATTTTTCTTAATAACACAGGGTTATCAGCTTTCATTGTCTTGTGGATGAAACCTCCCAAATGACACTACCTGTTGTATCTGCCTTCCTCGTTTTAGCCAGAATTTCCAAGCATGCTCTTCTTCATTGCTTAAGCATTTACTTCTTCTCACTTTCCAATAAATATTTTTGTACTCCTTGTTTTACAGTTAGTATTCTAACTTTTTCCTTGACACTTGGTGAATTATGACTCCTAAAGTACGGAAATTTATAATTTGTCTCCTAAGCATGATTGTTTCCTGTAGATTTCAGAATATGCATGAGGTCAGGCTTACAGCTTTTGTCTGTACTAAATATTTTGGCCAAATCAAAGCACATACTCCTGTTCTCTTGTCCTTCTCCCCCATTCTTGTTTAGTCTTGTCTTCATTTGAAACTTCTGGATGTGTATATTTCATGGTATCTTAAAGCTCACTTGTTTTCCGTGGCTGTTCCTTCATCTCTTTATCATTAATTTTTCTCAGTTTTTGATAATACTGTCACTTCATCTTGTTCAAAATTTGCTTCCAACTACTGACTCGTCTCTTGCTACCTTTAATTCTTTTGTTACCAGGGTGGGCTGTTAGCCCCAGTGTCTTAACTAATTTCTTTTCAACAATCTTTCCTGTACTTTTCCTCTACCCTACTTTTCTCCTTCACCATCATTAAAACTACTTGTAGCACCTCTTTGTTCATTCAGCTTATTTTTTCTCAATTGAGAAATTGATTTGATGCTGTTGCAAACTTGATCTTTTAGCAATTTTGTCCTTTTGGGCCACATTTTTCTAGTTTTCTTCTTTTGTTTGGTTTGTTCTAAAATATTTCTATCATCCTATGTTACAATTTGTTTTTTACCACTGACTTATCTACCACTGAATATCTACAGTTTCTGTTTTTTCCTCACTTTTATTTGTAATACTTACATAGTCGGCACTTGATTTGTTAGCAACATATGATAAGGTTTGTAATCTACCATTTTTTGTTTTAAATATTTTTTTTCCTTCCTTAGACTTTCTATTTTCTGAATATTTATGAGAGAGTTTCCACACTCTTGATTAAAGTAAGCCCCTTCTCACTGGAAAGTCATCTTATTATACATACAGTTTGGCATATTTAATGTAAGAGTTCTAGCAAGAAGAATTTAGATTACTTTATACACATCCAGTGTGATGGAATATTAATTTTGGGAAGGGAAAAGTAGAGTTCTGTGCCAGAATGATAAACAAAAGAAGAGATGCTGATAGTGGGAGAATGATGTTGCATGACATACAAAGACAGGGAACTTTCACGTGTAAGATAATTGAAGCAAAAAGGAATTTTCAAATGAAGGAGACAAAAGGAGGAGGAAGGCAAGCTGAAGCCTAAGAAATCCTGTAGGAAGATAATTGATAGTTAGAAATGAATAGCAGGAGCAGGCTCCTGCAAACTTTTTAGGTCAGGAGGAGTAAGAATCTGTGGGAAACCTACCTTATTTGTGGTATCTTAAAATAAAGTCATTTAGAATATATTGTATGGCATATTACTTTTGTTTGTAATTAGATAATATCTGAACATACAGAACATTCCTGTGCTGGTACTTAAAATTCTAGACTATCCAATATTTCTTTGATGGATATTGAATTATTTAATCCTGAAACAGGTGCTCTCCACAAAGTATTCTATTCTAAGCATTTAAAATAAATAGTAATGTTCTTTTCCTGTTTTGTCTTTATTAAAAATATATGTAATGTTTTCAATTAAATGAATGATGTACATTGCTTTTATACTGTCTTTAGTAGAGCCGTGCATATGTAAATTTTTGAGGGCCGCCAGTCGGACAGATAGGTTCATGGGGCCAGGCTTTTGATCATCCAGGGGCATGCTTTGTAATGTCCAAAACACCTGAACAGGTCAGTCTAGTATCTGTTAAATCCAGTGGAAGTTACGCACCTAAATGCTTTTGCTGTATGAGGACATACTGGTGGGCACTAATCTACTTCGTGATGTGGTAGAGAAAAAACCCACAACTCTTTGACAATATATTTTTGTTTCTTTTATTCTAAACTTTTAGTTAACGGGTGTTCAGGGCAGCAGGGGGCTTTTCTCTTTGGTGTTTGTGCTTTGGTGTAGTGTGTTTATTGGTATATGCTTATAAATTGCAATAGGTTGTCAAAAGTATGGACGAGTAATAAGATTATTCTCTTTCTGTTTTCGCTTTCTAATAATCCAGACATTACACAAGCTAGAAGTAACTTAAAATTAGTCTAGCTGTAGTGGACGTCCTCCATTTTAATCAGCATTTCTAAGACCAAGGGAGAGAAAGTGAGCTTTAGTTAACATAACATCATTTAAGAAGAGTTGACTGCTGAAGTACGTAGGGGAACAGACTGCAGAGTTTTCAGGGTTGCAGTTTTCCTCTGGCTACACTTGAAATTTGCATTCAAATCCACAGAACAATTCAGCTTTTTTCTGTTCTTTTTTCATGTAATTGAAAACTGTAGAATGATAACAAATAGCATAGGGAAGGATACCCTGGAAATACATTTCATAGGAGACTGGGAAAAAGATGAAGCATTAATGAAGTAGAAAGTAGTTAAAAAGGAGGGCTGCATGCTCACGCTGGTGTGATTTTGTGTAAGAGCAAACAGTAGATTAATTCTAAATGAATGGAAGAAATGTGATGGGTGAGGGAGAGGTTGAAGTTCCTAGAAGGAAGAAAAGGAAGTTCTTTTGAATGGGACTCTAACAGCCTGAAAGGCAACAGGGTGATTTGGACATGATAATGTAAATATACATTTGTAAAGTGTTGTGACATTGGGCAGTGCTCCTCTAGACTTGTCAAACCGAGAGCCTGGAAGTCATGGGGGTTATACTTCATTCTAGCTTGAGTACTGAAATCCTCTTTTGTGGCTGTGGAAGAAATGGAATTGAGATAGTGGTGTGCATGTGTTATATAATTTAGGTATAGGTAGGCGAACTTGTGCAAGCAGGTATTTTAAGAGAAAGCATTGTTTCATATTTTGGAATACATTGTGTGGCTCATAAATATTCAATATAGCACTTAATTTGCTAAAATGGCATGTACCTCTCATGAATACCTGCAGAGCATTTATGAAATAACTTATATAAGACTTTAACACTTAAGATTGGTAAACACTTTAATTTTTGTAAAGCACAAAACCAGTAGTGAATTGGTAAAATGCATATGACCGCATTTTAGTGTGTCGAGTCAGAGTAATATAAGATGGATTTATAAAACTTAATTTTTCTCAGAAGCTATCATTGTATTGCCGTTTACACAATAGTCTGGCTAACTGGACAAAAAAGCATTTTTAAAATAGCTATCTAAGTGATATATATTCACCTATTCCATTTTTTAGTAACTGTTAAGGTAAGATTAAATTAATCTAAGAGAGTAGAATTGATAGTAACAGTTTGATTTAATTTAATCCTTTTATTACCTGATATGTAAAGAAAGACATAGATGATTACCTGTCGTTTAATGATGGTAGTTGGTTTACTATAGTGAGACTAAGTTTAAATGGTTGGGTTTTATCTTGTGTCGTTATTGGACACTTTGCACTTAATTTAAAAAGTGATAATTCTAACTCTATTTGTAGCCCTTTTATCTTCCATTTAAATGTTAGGATATATAGGAATAGATGATTTTCATCGTATGGTTCTGTGTCCTATAAAATCATTCCACCATTATGTAAAGAATTGTCTTTTAGCTGTCTTCAGTAGTCTTCAGACAGTAACCCAGTTTCTTTGGTGCCATGAAGTATTCAGCTGTATGTTTTTAAGTTTAGCTGAAATTCATGCTAGAGACAGAAACAAAAAGACATTATAAATGTTAACAGCACAGAGTACAATTTTATACAAGAAAAATAAGAATTTATGACAACGTTCTGCCCTCAAATGTTATTCCCAACAGCCATCTCAAGGAATCTGACTTGTGCTCACATGCTAAATGACAAAACTGTAAACTCTTTGACCTGTAAACTGTAGTATATGAATGCTAAAATGCTTTCTATATAGAATCTAGGTCTGGACTGGAAGAAATGATGTATAGATGAAGGCTATCATCACTGCTTTTTCAAAATTAGTATTAGATATTTCTCTTTGAGGTTTGTCTGTCTTTGACTACTGCAAACCCCATGTTTATTCTACTTTTAAAAGGAGCATGATCCTTCTTCTCTGTTGAGGTTCTGAAGCACAGCCAATTAATTATCAGGAAAGCTTTGAGATTTGTTTTTGTGTTTCCTAATTATTCAGTTAGCTTGAAAAGCAGCATTCAATTTCTACTCGGTTTTGTGTTGTCCATGCTGTTGCACACCTCAGTTTGGGCATGCCTTACTCATTTTTTGTCTTGCAGAGAGAATCTTGCCATTTATTTGTCTATCCTTCAAGGTCTAGTGATCCAGATGGTGTAATTGTTAGGCTTAAAAAGGTGAACAAGGTAATTCTTTCACTGTTGTGATGTCACTAGAAGCCATATTTAGTGAGTGTAGTCCTTAGAAAAGAACATAAAGAGGTTCAGTTTTGCATCTTGATTTCTTTCTTGCCTTCTGTCTTCTATTGCTAGAAGAGACTCTTATTGCCCTACTGGCCCTTGTTCTGGCACCTAGCTCTCAGGTCACCTTAAGTGCTGGAGAGTGAAATAAGTGCATGCCTCTGTAGGACTCTAATTCTTATTTTCTTTTTCATCTGTAGCAGTAGTCTGAACTGAAGGGATCACCTGTGAATACCTTGTTATTAACATGGGACTCTTCATGTTTGCTTCCTTATCTGTGTGAACCTGAGAGCTGTCTATCTGGCTAGCAACAATGTTGTCTGATCAAATCCACACTGTGCAAGTACTGACAGGCAGTCTCAGGGTGATATATTATGCCAAATGTCATGGAGGGATCCTATCCTTGCATTGGTCCTGGGAAAGACTGTAGATCTGCACGACATATGGAGATAAGGAGTAAAGTTGGGTTGGACTGTCAAAAGGAATCAACCAGATTATTTCATGATGATGGCTTGGAAAGTAGTTTTGTCTCATGTGTGGACATTTTGAAGCAGAAAGCAGTATCTAGGACAGGAGCTATAGCCTTCCTTGACCCTTAATTTAGCACTGAGCTATGGAAGACTAACTCCTGTATGTACAGCTGTCCTCAGCACTTGTGTTTTCACTTGAGCTCTAGCGAGGACACACAATGAGAACAGTCCTGTATTCAGAGTAGTGCTTAGAACTCAATAATCTTTAGGCTTTGGTAGTCTTTTTAATGGATAATTCTTGGAAGGAAAAATCTGATTATTTACCATGGCTGTTACATTCTTCTAAGAAGTTATTTCAGTATGTAAGTATTTTTCCATATACTTCCCTTGCTTTTTGTTCTCTATTTTAGTAGAAAATTCCTACTAAAGGAAATACTGGTTTGTGTTTGAGGTGTTATGTGACTGTATACTTTGAATGGGTAGGAGAGAATCAGTGTATTCAACTTGTGAGGGAAATCACAAACTTCCATGTCAGGGGGGTATATTTTGTAGAACTATGAATGTAAGTGGTCTTGGATCAAGAAGCTACAATTATTATGATATTTAATATCTTGTTCTTTTGGCCATTTATTCTAAATTGCTCTCCACACCTGAATACATACAGCATGTAGCTTTGTGATTCCCAAAAGCATTATGACTATTTGGAGCACAGCGTGAAATTGTCATCAACACGAATAACGAACAATAGCTACGTAAGGGTAAGGCAGATGGAGTTGTTTTCCACTCTTCCAAACTGTAATGTTAAAAAGAACATCAGCTATTTTAGGATCCGAATAGGCCATCTGCCCAAATTGCCTGCCCTTTCAGCTTTATCTTACTCCCATGTTATTATTATTATTTTCATCTGAATGTCATTACATTTTCATGCTTTGTTTCCTTGAAAGATACTTCTTCTCATTAGCTGATTAGTTTTACACCAGGGTTTTCTTTAAGAATTCCAGGTCTTTCTTTAATATTTATATTTTGCTGTTCAAATATTTTGCCTCCAAATGTGATGTTTGCCTGATAATTTTTTTATTAAGTCAGACCACATCTGTCCTTACTGGCAGTGTTGGAAATGATGTGACAGTCTGGCAACAACAGTAGCAAGAAATAAGCAAAGGACCCACAGGGATCATGGAAGGGAGAGGAACAGAGTATTTGCATCAAGGCAAAGAGAAGGTCTTTGGGAAAAAATGTCTAAAAATAATTGAAGCTGAGGGACGAGAAAAAAATAAGCAAGTGAGAGAGATTTGTAAAAAGCATTTTTTAGCTGCCAGAAGAACTTAATTTCTAGTTTTCAGCTTTGTCTGAAGGGAGGAATGACTTAATAAAAGATTCAGTTTCTTTCAAGACTGTTGATTTATAGCCTTGAATGTCTTTGTGGTGTGAGCATTATACTTGAATGTCTTTGTGGGATGAGCTTTAGAAAGAATTAAACATTTTCCAATGGAACTTTTTAAAATCTGAAATTATTGGTTCAGTGAATATCAAATGTTCTACAAGAATGTCAACATTTCATATCAGCATTTCATTTCAGGTTTTTTATTAATTCATGTTGTGTAAATACTTGTATTTGTTCTGTCACAGTAATTTGGGAAATGAAAATGGAAGGTTTTCTTCCTAAATGTCTAAAGAAATCATATAAAACCATTTTAATGTTCCCAGAACACTGGAACTTTCTCCCTCTCCCCCTCCCTCTTTTTTTCTAAATAGGAATGAGCTTCATTAACTGTAAAATAACATTTTAGATAAAAATCAGTTCCTATCAAATAGCTAATTTTCTCTGGAATATAATGGAATTTCTTTCTGTATGTGATTTGTTCTTTTATAGTTATGTTCCTAAATATACACATCTAGAGTTCTTTTTTGATGCCCTGGGATACCAGAGATATACATACAGGGTTGACAAGACCTACGTGAGCTAGGAGGATGTGTCCTTTGGAGCAACAACTGAAAGTCAGGAGGGATGCACCCAAGAGCTTTCAAAATTAAACTGGATATTTGTGTCTCGTTACAGCTTTGTTTGTCATTAATCATCACAGTTTACAGGTTATTTAAATGGTTAGCCAAATAATAAATAGTATAACTATCTGTAAAGTGTATAGACTTTTCATAGGTTTTTATGAAAAAAGATATTGGTATTATTTTCTTGGCATTAATTAAATGAAAAAATCAATTTTTTTAGTTGTAATTCCTAGAAATAAAAATTACACTGTCATAGTTTTTGTTTCATACATGTTTGGTAGCTTTGACAATTGTTCATAATTTCTTAAGCAGCTAAAGACAAAAGTGATTTGTCCATTATTTGAAGAAAATAGTCCAAATTTACGATCATTTGCAGTCTTTCTTTTACAGTTGGCTTCTTTGAAGGTCAGTCTACTTAATTTTTAAAATTGAAAATGGGAAGGCACTTCAATATAACTGCAGCTTTATGTCTCTCTGAGAATATTGTAGTCAAGTAGGTAGATGTACACTACTTTTATTTAAAGTTTTTTCTTGAGTGTTCAAAATAACAAGTCTTTGAAACATGTTGTCCAATTGGCTTAACCTTATATCTCTTTTTGAAAACCCTGGCTATAGAAATGAAACACTACTTAATGCAACCAGAACAATAACATAACCATAGTCAGTCACATATCATAGGGTTAGTTTTCATTATTCATTACTAGTTCTACTGTATGCTTATGCTATTTACAAATGATGCTTGTACATTTTGTCTCAGAATACTGAAGTGCAGCTAATCATGGACAGAATTTAATCTGATACATTATATTCCTTTCACACTGCCCTATAATACAAACATTAAAAAGGACTCAACTCCTGCACAATTTTTATTGAACCTGAAGTGAATAGCTCAGTTCTCAGTTTCAAAGCACAGTTCTCACTAGATGGGTTATGTTTGTGTATTTTAATATTCGAACCATGCAAATCTTGCCAAGTTTCAGTAATAACTCAAATTGAATTTACCCATATAAACCAGTAATTGCAATTATCTTGTTTAATATCCAACTTCTAGAGTTGTCATATGGGTAAATGATGTTTGATTGTTGGTTTTTTTTTTTTTTATCTTCACAGACTTGGGCATCTAGGTTGATTTTTGTTCTCAGTGTCTTGATTTTATGTTTACTGAATGTTTAGGTAATCTTTCTCTTGTTTTGATAATCCTTCACTTTTTCTGTTGTAGCTTAGCTTTTTCCCTGAGTATCTATTTAACCTTTTCCTGAGAAGATTGGTTCCCATTACTTCCAATGGTATTAAACTGGAAGCTATTCAAATTACACATTTGGTATGTCAACAAACTGAACTACCAAAACAATTGGTTTGGAAGGTCAACCAGTATTCCAGAAAGATGCATTTTTTTTTTCCCTACCTAGCAGTTTATTCCGGCATCTTTCTACTGTTGCTCGTGGGACCCAAAGGTGCTCTAAAAAGGTCACTTGTATCTGTCACTTCCCCAGCAATTTTATTCAAGATGTCTTTCTGTAAGTTATGTTGTGATGAAGTCTCATGATCTTTAGTAGGGAACACCAGTAATTTTTTACTCTGGATATGTTTCTAGTCATCTTGTTTCTTACCTCTAAAAATCTGCATGCAATTGTTAATCTGTTTCCAAGCACATTTTCTCATCTTTAGCATGAGGTGAGTTGTTAGTTTTGGTTTGTCTCTAGTGGTTTGTGTTCAATGGCTATCTTCTCTATTCCATTTAATTATATCCTTCAAAATGTCTTCTGTAGTTTTCATACTGAACTTTTCATATTTACTGTATGCTTTCTGCTATGTAAAGTTTCTTGTCTTGTCAGTGCCACACCTCCACTCTGGTTTTACTCCATTCAGTTAATTAATAAGAATTGTTTTTTTCCTTAAGTCTGACAGTGATACTTCTCATTTTTTTTCTCTCTAAACCTCAATTCTTCTGGTACTGTCTGGTATGTGAACTTATTTTCTAGATTACATAGGCACCTTTTTCTGAAATGTCTCTTCTGTTTTCAGATAACAAAGAGTATTTTATAAGATTATTGTTGATCATTGTGTCTCTTCTATTACTGGCCAGCATAAGACTGAGGGAAAAATCTCCATTTCTTTTTTAAGTTATCTTGAGGTCACTGCTTAAGGTTACACAAGCAGAATGGATTTTATTAATGAATTTTGGAAATGAAAATTTCCTTTGAGGAGGTAAATCAACGTTTATTCTGTGATCTTTCATCTCAGTTTTTTAGCTACTATTTGGAGTTATGATTTCACATCATTGTAGCTAAACCAGAAACTTAAATGTACATATGTAAGTTAACATTTGGCTGTGTTTGCTGATGCAATATTGGAAGTGATTTTTGTAAATGTTTCACCAAGAAATAAATGCTTAATCTTTTTATGAATAGAACACTACTTTTCAGTCTAGTAGCTCATAGAAAGAAGTAAGGTGACTGAATTAAAAAATTGAATTAAAAAGTCTTTTCAGTCTTTCATTTTGAGTATTGCCTAGCCAGACATTTCAAACACTCATGTTTGCCTTCTCTCTTTCATTAGTAGCATGTTTTAGAACGAGGTTTGCTGTCAAATGCCAAGATAAAGTTAATCTATTTCTGAGCTACTATTTTCTGGCTTGAATAATCAGTGAGTACTGCTTTTAATGCGTTGGATTCCTGAGAGAAAACTATTAAATAAATGGAAGCACAGGTGTGTAGCAATGCTTTTCTCTGTTTCTGAGGAAATTAAATATAGTTCATTGTCAGTTCCTATCTCCATTAAAGACAGTAAACATCCCAATTAATAAAAGACAGAAAAATTTCAGCCCTGTGCCTTGTGTGGGAAAACCAACCTTCCTGTAAATGAAGAGATTATTAACAAGTTTACTATACCACTATTACGAAGTTCTTCCTATACTTTTTTAACAGATTCTACTTTGCTGAAATAATTGTTGTTAGATTTTTTTGGCATATGCCTGTGAAGTGATGTAAGTTAAATATACACTAAGCTATTAAAGCTAAAAGGTGATTTTGTTACTTCCTAAGGACCCTCAGGTTTATAGAGTAGTATATCTGTGAAAGGAACAGCTATCCATTTTTACACACAGCTACACAAGAATCCCACTGCTCACCTGTAGCATCTGTGGGGATTTTAACATGAAGAACATCTTTGGTCATGGAGAAATAATGAATCTTTTTAGAGATTTGTTAGGCTAATATCATGGAGATGTTTCTGTGTAGATGTTAAAGATATTATGTTTATATGGATAGTAGGTGGTTCACAGTACTGCCATTGAAAGCATTGCTATGTGTTCTACAAGGTACTACTTTTGTATAGTAGATAAAATAATGCAATACAGATGTAATGAAATAAAGGTCTGCAGACAGGCTAACATGTTGCTAATAGAACAGAAGTACTTCACACACACACACAAGTGTATATAACAAAAGGATCAACCATTCATTAATCAATAAACATGTTGAAATCTAATATAAGTGGGTTTAAACAGCCTCACCTGCAACATGCTTTTTGCCTTTAACATGTTCTTACAGTAAATAGAATTTGATCAAAAAATATCACTAAACTTATGTTTCTGTTAGAAACATGTAAAATTTCAATTTAAAGGTATTTAAAATCTTACTAGAATACTGAAGAATTGTAATGCTGTTGACATATAAGTTCATGACTGAATAGATGATGTTAACTTGAATGTGCTAGTAAGTTTGTCTTTTTGAAGTTCTAATCTAAATCTGCAAGCATTTCTTTCTGCAGATCCTTTGGTAAGAGTGAGAACTCTTTGAAGGGATATTCCTGTTCTCATTATTGCAGTTGTATTCCTTCTTTGTACCCCATCAATTAAGCAACCCTACCAAATCACAAATGTTTTATTCTATGAGTCATTAAAAATTCTGTGATCTTGTAACCTATTGTAGAGACACTGTTGACCCTGTTCTTATGGACATTTTCCTGGTACTTCTTAAAGTTTCACTTTTGAGTGATAGCAGTGAAGGCATATTTGCACAAATAAAGAATATTACTCAATGATGGTTAGTTACAAAAGATGCATCTTGTTGGTATGCTGAAAACAAAAGCTCAGCATATTCTTTCAGAGATACTTTCAGAGAATGGAAGATGTAAAGTTGTAAAATGGCTTAATCAAGGGCATGTGAGAGGAGGATGGCAAAGCTACTTTAAGAAAATGCAATTGTATTTCTCTTTTGGGGGATATAGAGGAAATCATTTACATCTTAACAATTAGCAACAGGATAATCCATTACTTCTTAAAATGTAAGGTATGTTTTCATTTGATAATCAGTGTAAAGTGTAGAATGGTTCAACTATTTGTGAGATATATCTAGTTACATTTCAGCTCTCAAAAGTTTAGTATGAGAATTATTCTATATAAAAATACATTTTATCTGTCAACAAAAACTTTTAATGAGATACTTAAAGTAAGTAAAGCCTGTACTTATTCTGTGAGGGGAAAAAGTCTTCTTATGAGTGCTCCCCATTAGATTTGTATTCGTGTGCCGTTTTATAACATTGTGCAGAGACGTTTTTGCCTGAAAAAAATTAGATTCTCATTTCTAAGCTCTAAGACTTGTCAGTTCTAAATGTAGTTTGATTCCAAAGGCAGACATCCAAGATAAACCCGCAGGTTCTTGCTGAGGAGCCCTGTATCTGCTTGGCGAAGGATCCCGGCGGCGGGACCATTTCTGGAGCTCCGGGAGCTGTCCGCGGTGCTGACACAGCTCTCACGCTTATCGCAGCATTTCTCTGCCCAATTTCAATGGGCCTTTATGGGCGATAGCGATTCATCAGGTTTGTAAACTTCCTTCTCCCGTGAAACTTATCGGCTCTATGAATATCCTAAGTTTTGGTAGTTTAAAATTAGGATCAGGTTCTTTCTGCCTTTAGCAACTTTGAAAATTACCTTTACCTAATTTAAAAAATCCTGGGATTTAACTAGAAAAAAGGACATCTTTAACATGAAAGCAAGTTATTCATTAGTACTAGGTAAAATGAAGTTATTTTTCCATGTTATAAGTGGCCAATAATATTTCAAAAGTATGCAGCAAACTATAAATAAGTGGAAAGGTTCAATGTCTAAATACAAGAAGTAAGTCTTCTGTTAATGCCTAAATGCAAGAAGTAACTCTTCTTTTTTTACCTACAAAAATTCTGTCAGCGATTCCACAGAAATGTTTACTTCAACCAAGTCTAGAAAGATAACACATATATTATTATAGAGTTAAAAAAAATGTTAAAGTCTACTAAAGACTTACAAGAAATGTTTGTTGCTCCTGTTTTTACTTTGTAATTCAAGCTACTTATGCATTCTGTAAATATTTACTTATTAAGCACAATATTCAGTGATGATAATTTTTTTCTTCATTCTTCCTTTTTGTTTTCATATATGTGAACCAAAATAACATACAAATTTTACTGTTGCTTTCTTTGTCAGGAGGTACCACATCTTTATATCAGGTGTCTTAATAGTCAGATGTCTTTTCTCTGCTGGGCTTAGGAGTAGTCATTTTTTCCATCCCAACAGAATTTGGTTTAGTTTGTAATCAACATTCTGATCAGCAGCTTCTTGTCCACATTTGCTGCTTATGGGCCCAGTCCTACTCCTGTGAGAAATTGAGCTTCAATATGAGTAGTCAGGTATTCATTGTTCTCTTTTTGTTTTGTTTCATTTCATTTCTACTAATAATGTTTCTGTCAGTCATTTATTGCTTGTTACATTGTGAAAGCTGAGGAGGTTTATAAACTAGCCAGTTATTATTGCTGAACAGAAGTGTGCAGGTCCAGAAAGAAAACCTTGATATAATTTAAACTGTTCAAGCTATCTGAGTTCCCTGTATGGCCAGCCTAAAGTTTAGACACTAATAATAACTGAATTACCCTTTTGACTGAAGACAAAATATTGGATTTATATTATCTGAGTCTAAACATTGCATTTAGTTTTTAGGCTTCTGGGAAAATACCAAAGCAGCTCAAAACTTGCAGATATTAGTAGCTAACAGTCTATTCCTCTATCAGTCTTATGTCTCCTTCCCGCCCTCCTTCTCTCTTCTTCCTCCCACAATAAGCAATGTGTAAAATATGGTTGTTATTAGTATGAGTAGGTACTTTATAAAAGTATTCATTGTGTGGTTTATTGCAGTTATACAGCCTAAAACCAGCAAAAATATCCTATGTGCTCAAATTGGCATTTTAACAGGAGAATGTGTAAGGAGATATTTTATCAGACTTTAGTATGAGTTTGTTTATTGTCAGACAAGAGCTCCCAGAATGTTTGGGTTTGGTTTTTTTTTAGAAACAAACAAGCCAAAAACTCTTTTGATTTTAATCAAAAATGTATTTTCCTCATAAAAAAAATTCACATACTCACTGTGTCTACTCTACAGAATTTGTCCATTTCATTACACCATGTGTCAATCCTAGTATATCTGTTCACTGCAAAAACTCGTGGCTAGTGTGTGTAATACAGCACAGGAGGAGGTATTGCTCAGTTCCACTACTTTTATATAATAATTAAAAAAAAAATACAGAAAATGTTCTTGGCTACTTGCACTGTATTCCAGACTTAAAAGTCCCATGAAAGTTCTAGAAAATGAAGTTAATTGTATTTGGTTGGTAGAATACCTTTAGAAGCCAGTTAGTTAAAATTCTTCTCTTATGCTGAGTCAGTATATATTCCCATTTGTCGGCAGCAGCAAAGTCCAGGCATCTAGTTCCTAAAAGAAATACTTTTTCTTGTTGCCTTTTTATTTAGCACAAATGCAGTCATGTGCTTTTTATTTCAGAAATTAAGTGATATAATGACATATTTATGACATATTGGTTGGCACACCTATAACAGTTGCTTTTACTTCCATTGCTGTGCTTTTTTCTTTGCCCATGTCCCAAAGACTGATTAGAGGAGGATAAAGCTCATTGAGTGAAAAGGATTGTTTCTTCAGGTAATTCTTTAGATAGCTGTGTCCAACGTCATAGTTCATCTCTCGTGAGAGGCAGCTGTAGAGATATATCACAGAGATGATTCCCAAAAGAGAACCAAGGCAGGCAAGGAATCCTATTATGTTGGTTTTTTCATAGCCTTTCACTGCCAAGTCCAGTCCTTTTGTGGTTACGTTGACACATTGTTTCTTATTCTGTGAATAGATAGTGGGAATATCTATACAAATTTTGTATTCGGTTGATGGATTTAGATGTGTAAGATTATATACCTTTATATCAGATGGTATTCGAGCGCTCTGTGCAGCCTGAGAGTTTTCAGCTTTCAGAAAGGCTGTCCATCTAACACTGGACTTCAGAATTTTAGAACTTGCTTTCCATGAAACCAAAACAGAATTAGATTTTATATCTTTTATTTTAATATTCAAAGATCCATTGCTGTCCTGAGGAAAAGAGCCGTCCACTTTAATCATGACTGACTTTAGGTCTGCCCCAACTAAATTCGTTGCTATACAGGTGTATAAGCCACTTTCTTTTTGTGTTACATCGCTTATGTCTAATGTTCCTTCGGAATGAATGTAGTATTTATTAGAAATAGTATTAGGCAAAAGTTTGTGCCCTGATGGTGTTATCCAGTAGATTTCAGGTTCTGGTTCTGCCGTTGCTCTGCAGTGTAAGGAAATATGGCTGCCAGTTTTTAAGTCCAGAGTGGATGGAAAACTTTCCGGAGCTATCAGGGGGAGACAGATTTCCATCATTTCCCGGAAGTGTATCTGTCGCACGTTCTGGCCTTGGAACTCAGGAGGGTCTACACAAAACAGGGACTCCGGCTCCATGAAGCGAATGTTTGTTTTATTCATGTTAATCCAGCGGATGACACAATCACATCTAATGGGATTGCTGTGTATACTAACTTCTTTGAGGTTAGGCAAGGATTCTATGGTACTTCGGTACAGGGCACTCAGCGCGTTGCTGTTGAGCATGAGCGATTCCAGCTTGGGAAGTCTGTAGAATGCGTTTGGATGAATGTATGATAATCTGGGGTTATTGGTAGCTTCTATTTTTCTTAAATCTGGTAAATTATCAACAGCAAGACTATCTATAGAAATCAGTTCAGGCATGTTATTAATTCCTAACTCTTTTAGATGCAGCATATTGCTAAAATCTCCTCGTCGTATTCTGTTAATGGGATTCTTATTTAGATCCAGAAATTTAAGATTTGCAGCCTTTTGAAGAGCGATGTGGGGCACTCTTACAAATCTGTTGTCATAAAAGGAGATGCTTTCTAAATTGTCAAGCCCAACCAAAGCATTATCTGGTATTTCAGTGAGATTTATGCCTGCTAAAACTAGGCTGCGCAGATTGATAAGAGGCTTAAAGTTCATATCTTCAATTCTGATTATTGGGTTTTCTCCAATCATGAGAATTTCAAGATTAGGAGTAGCTTCAAACCACTTCCTGTTGATCATTTGCAGACCATTTGAATTAAGATGAAGTCTGAGAAGATTACTGAGGCCTATGAAAGCTCCTGGTGCAATCACAGAAAGCAGATTATGATTAATATAAAGCTCCTGTAAATTGTAGAGTCCAGAGAGACATTCTTCAGGGAGTTCAGTAAGTTTGTTTTCTTCAAGGTATACTGAAAGCAACTGTGGTATCTTTCTAAGATTAATACTGGTCACTGAGGATAAATTGTTCTGAGATAAATCTAGACCAGTTAAATTTACTGGGAAGTCTACTGAATGTTCAATTTTTGCAATATTATTAGTCTGTAGAAGTAGAACTTGTGTGTCGGCAGGCAGTCTGGCTGGAAAATTAAAAAGGCCTAAATCATTACAGTCCACTGTTGGAGCCTCCATATACACAGACCTGGGTGTGAACCATGGTCTGATCTCACATATACATGACTCTGGGCAGTCTGCTTTTTTTTCTACAGCTTGTACTAGTGCAGTGATAACTAGGCCAAGTAGAAAATTAATTTTGAGTTGCATGTCCTTCATCTTAGCTCAAATGTTCAGAAAAGTAACAGACCCTTTAGTATTCCACAATTATGGTTTTGGAATTCAGTATGACCTGGTCAATTGATAAAACACACACTTGCATTTGTCAAATGATGATCGCGAAGGACTTTCTTCCTGAGGATAAGTGATAAATTTGTAACCAACTTGTCCAGTAGTAAGAGGCATTTTGTGGAAATGAAGGTCACTCTGTCCTTGATGACATAAAATTGATAAGCTTTGTGAAGATGAAGTATGTATAGATGGTCATAGGAGATTAAGCAATTCATTTATTTAGTAGTATTAACTTCAAATCCCATGATTGATTAGTGTTTGCAGGAATGACAGGATGACCTAAAATATAAGAAGAGGAAATAATTAGTATAAGAAACTATAAAGTTATAAATTAATTTAGCCATCTTTTGCTCTCTAATGTTAATTATTGCAAGTAAGAAAAGAAAATGACTGTGGTGCCTAGAGTATTGTAGTGGTATCCAGATAGCATAAATGAAGTTAATATAGTAATATATCTTCAGACTTGTAGCTTGTCATACATCCAGTGGAGCATTGCTCTACAGAAAGATGAAGATCCACAAAGTATAAAGCAAAATATATCAGTGAGATTTTTCTACATATTTTATGCTCCTTTAAAATATTTTTTTTCTTTCAGTTATCACTAGAAGCAGACTGAGTTCTCTTGGCTTTGAAAATGTAAACACTGAGCAAAATCCTACAGAGCATGAATATTTAACTTTTGAACATGAAGTTTATAAATAAAAAGAACATAATTTATGTGTAATCAAAGGAAAACGGAACGGTTGGATTAATACACACTCCTAATGATGAGAGTCTTAGGCAAGCCTGTGAGATATTTATACAGAAATATACAAAATTGATAATTTGCAGGTTTTATCATTTTCTAGTTCTTTTTGTAGCTGCTGTTTAGGAAGAAAACTTGTTTTTTTCTTTAAAGAGATAATTAGAAAGAAATATGTACCTCATAATAAATAGCTTGTCATCTTGGCAAATTCAGCCTAATTACTGGCTTGCTTATTTTGGCTTCAATAACTTCAATTGCAAGGAATAATAATAACAGAAAAGTGTCCTTAGAGTGATAAGAAGGGAAAAAAATCTATACTAGCAATTAGTTCTTTGGTCTGTAGCTCTGCAAGAGTCTGAATTTTGCTATGAAGCAGCAGGTTGTCTTCGTGTCCCAAATTATAGTAAAGGCTGAAACCTTAGCATCTTGAAGCATCAACTGTGTCCTCTCCAGATTTTTGGTGTGTACTTGCTTTTTGTGGAGGGAAAAAAAAAAAAAAAAATCCTACTTTGACTGTACATTGTGTTCCAAGCCATATAATTCAAAAGCTTCTGTGTTTTCATGTATAAAGTAGTACACATTAACTGCTGCATTTACTTCAGAATGGAGACTTCACACTAACTTTAACCAGACTTTGTCTCAGAAGACTGTCATATGGTACACATTTATGCCCTTTCTCCCCTTGCCTCTAGTGTTAAAATTCACGGTGACGTTGTTTACAAACTGTAAGATAAGATCAATGCTTCATTGACATTGATAAATAACTTTTGAGGTGTTGCTGGTATAGATAGACAGAATTGCAAAAGTCAAGTGTCAGGCATTTGAATTTTAGGTTTCCTTTCCAGGCCCAGGAGGATTGGACATATTGACCACATAGACATTCTGTATCAGCTCAGAGGAAAGGTGTTGGACCATGTTGAGTGACGTGAGCTTTGGGCCTATATGAAATCCATTTGACAAGTCTTTGAGGCTACTGTTTGTGTTATGTACGTTTAAGGGCATTTAATATTTTATTTTAACATGTAAGTGTATTAATAAAGTGAACAGACAATGTGTGAGATAAACATACAGAAAACATTCTGCTGTTTTGAGGATTAATAATATGGTTTTATGCAAATGGCCCCAGTTTATACTGAAATGCAAAGACATGCTGACTGAAATCATAAAAATGTAATCTGTTCCTTTGTCTGAGAATTGAGATGAACTTGAGGCTTGCAGAAAAATAAAGGTTTGCATTGGACAGTTAATGCCTATCGCTCTTGATTTTGCCACCAGGAGGCAGGGTGGTACACCTATATGGAGTGCTGTCCCATTTATCAAAGATCTCGGTAGAAATCATTCTATGCCAAATGCACAGATGTAATTTACTATGTAGGGAGAAAAGAGGATGGCTATGGGGGGGAATTTTTTGAGTTATGTTCTTGATGCACTTTCAAAAGCACGTCCCATTGACTTTTGGAATTTTATTTGCATTGTATATTAAAAATGAATCTGTTAGCGTGGCAAATACAAAATGTAAGCTTCTAATAATTGAAAGGCCATTGGAAATCTTACCTGAATAGTAAACTAATTGAGATTCAACAGACTGCTACTGCAGATACCTAATCTCAGCATTTTGATCCCACTAAGATGCTCAGGGACTTCTGCTCAGTAGAGGTACTGGGAGCGTATTCTGGGGAAGCATAACTACATAGCTGACCTGCTTTTCTGCTCCTCCCTGGACATTTGCTGTTGGCCACTGTGAAAGATAGGATGTGGACCAAGATGGACTTTTCATATGTGTCCCAGGTACCTGAAAGGCTCTACCAGTTAAAGCATGTAAAGTACTACATTTTCGTGTACATAAAGCCAACATCCTCCTGGATTTGAGTTTATACTCCTCTTGAGTTTATGCTTCAGCTTCTGTGGGATTCTCAAGCCAAAAACAAGGGCACCAGTGGACATTTTCATGTCATATATATTAGAGTGGGCTTTCCACAAAAGGCAGCAAAAAAAAAGAGGTGAGAGATCCAGGTTGAAATTCTTCTTTATGATTTAATCTGTTGTCTTTTTCTGGTGAATGCTCCAGCTAATAAGCCACCAGCTCAAGCTCATATGGTGTTCTAGCATAAATCTTTCTTATTTTTCCAGTTAAAATGCTTCTGCCTTGTGCAAAATATTCACTGGGGTTGAGTGCCTTTAACAACAGATTGTAGAATAACTTTCACACTCTCTCCCAGCCTGCAGAGTCATCATTCTAGAATACATTGTTTCACTGCATAAAGATTTTTGGTTTAAATAATGGCATATCTCTGTACTGTTTTATATGAAAATTATTTGGTATTAACTGTCATTCAAGGTGTGGAATAAAAGAATCTTTCTGGAGTAGTATGGACATCCATGGTGGCTTATGAGATCATACAATATCTCAAGTTGGAAGGAACCCATAAGGATCATCAAGTCCACCTCCCTGCTCCTCGTAGGACAACCTAAAACTAAATCATATGACTATAGTACAGACAATATGACATAGTACACAAAAAAGTTGAAGTAATGAAATGCACAGCAAAAATTGTATAGAATCATTTGAGTGACAAAACATTTTTATTGGTCTTTTTGTCTATAATAGTATTATTGTGTGCCTCTGAGATACAGTGTTGACAAGGGAGGTAAGAAAACGTGGATTGCTGATGTTAAATTTTCTGGTCCCACTTGAAGAGATCAAAACTCAGATTCAAGTTATGCAGTATGACTTTGCTTATGCCAACTGGTTGTATTGATTATGTGTGTGTGTCTGTGTTTATGTAATTAATTTCTAACCTTGAGATGCGTACAAACCATTTTGAACTGAGAAGTGAGCTGCAGTTTGCTGTGACAAAATAAACCTCAAGTAAATTGATAACTTGCACTCAACACTATAAACTGTAATTGAAGTTCAATTTCCTTGAAGAATGTAGTAGCATCACAGAGATAAATATTTGTATTGGAAAATAAGCATTGAACTTCGTGATACTTTGAACTTTGGGAATGCATTGATTTCCTTTCTTCATTAATGTACTGATAATAGAAAATATATACACTAAATAAAGATTAAATTTAAATACTCTTACTAACAGTGGTTTTCAGAATTTTTATTAATGGGTTCCAGTGCTTTAAAGCTAAGTGCTTTGTACCATCTGGAGTTTTATGTGAAAGTTTTGCATTTCATATGTCCGGTTTTAAAGGTACAAATAAGAAGGACAAAGAGAACCTGAAGGTTATTTGTCCTGTTCCTTTGAGTGCTATTTAAAGTATCTGAGATTTACTTAGGTTTCTGTGCAAAAGTAGGTATTTTCTTTAAAAAAAAAGTTATTTCAAATAATGCAATTATGTCATCATTATCTGTTAAGCAAAAATACTATTTTTACTATAGCTCTTTTGTTAGAGGGTTTTGGTGATCTCTCAAGATTTTTGGTGTGATGCAAGCGATTCTTAAAACTTGGACCTACTATGGTGCCCAATAGAAAAGCTTGTAGAGATGAGGCTCAGCAGCAACTTAGCACCAGTAAGCTGAGCTGTGGGATAAGTGTTTTCGCACAAGCAGCAGCAGGAGCTGTGCATCGTAGTTTTAGAGTCTTTGATGTAATTCTTTCCCCAGCTGCATTTATAAATCTTTGTGTGCACTCTGATTGTACGTGTATTTCCTCATACAGATAAAATGGTATGGTTTGCTTCCTAATGTCTGCAATTAAAAAATCTAAATAGAGTCTGCCTCCAAAAAGTTAGTATTGCTTATTAGTAATGATATTCAGTATTTTTATTATTTTTTTCCTGTACTAGAACTTCTGTCCTAAAACTGTTTAAATCTTTGTGGACAGGTTGCTTAATTTCTTCTGGAAGTCCATCTCTGTTGCAATCCATACTTACTGTCTTACTAAATATGGTGTGCCTCTTGCTTTTAAGGTATTGCCTCTTGCTCTTAGAAAAATGCACCCTGATGTGTGTGACTTTTTGCAGCCTAATAATCTCTTGTGTAGACAATGATTGGTACGTCTTAATTAGGTTTCTTTCATTTACTGCTATTGACAGCTGGAGCCTTGGTTTACAAGAGGGTATCACCATTATCTGAGCTGGAAAAGACATTCAGTGAATGAATAAACTGAGCAACGTTTCTCATCACTGAAGCAACAGACAGCTAAGAACCAAGTCAGAGTGGGCAGAAAGGAAAAGAAACACGTCAGGTTTTGGCAATCTTTCTTTTCCACTTCAGCAGTTAGAGAGACAGTGATAAAAACTAAAAATGCAGCAGCTACACTGCAATGTGCCCTGCTGGCAATAAGGCAAACAGTTCACTTCACAAGGACCAATTTAGAGGTGGCAAGCATTTTGAAAACACAGCTGTTCATACAAAGCTACCTTTCAAACACATCAACTGAAAGAGCCACTTCTCAATTCTTGTCATTATAACCACTTTGAGCAGTTCTATGGACAGAAATCTGGAAATGTCACTAACCAAAAACTGGGCATGAGACATTTCATACCTCACTTGATTGTAGTTACACCACTTGGGGGTTGGGGGGGAGGGGGTGTTAAGTGTTAGTTATGAAAATATGCATACTTAAGTTTGAACATTTAGTATCTTTCTGATAATTTTGTACGGCAATTTCTCCTTGTTCTATGATCAAAATTAAAAAAAAAATTGTTTCCTTGGGGAATTTTTTATTACAGTACGATTGATAAAAAGATGCAAAAACTTATTTATTTGACATATTTCAAGAATCGGCACAAAAATCTGTTGGTTTTTTTTTCCCTCTATAAAGATGTAAGTGAGCTGTTTTTGTTGAAATATGTACCAAAAGTTTGTGACTGAGGCAAGAGTACAAGTTTAGGTTAAAGCACAAAAAGATAATATAATAGATTTTCATAACAGAATCAGTCCTGAAATAAAATATTTCTAGAAGTAAGCTCTACTAGCTGGTCCGATATGGTTGCTGGAAATTATATAGGCTTTGTAAAAATGGAAAGAATTTCTGCTAGTGTATGTAGTCTTGCTTTCATTCCACTCTCTGGAGCAACGAGTTTCATGCAGAATCCTGTTTCTCTTTCCAAATACAAATTAACAGTTCACTGTAATATGCTTTTAATGTTTAATATTCTTACATATAGCTAACATGTAGTCTCACATTAAAACATGAATGAGGATTTTTGGAAATTAGTGTGTTTCTGACAATCTCAGTTCTGAGGTGTTCAACTTGGGCAGATGACAGTATCAGATGACAGTTGGATTTTTAGAGTTTTAGGTTGAAAACCTCAAAAGTGACCATCTGAAATATCTGGACATGTTTGAAAAATTTGACTAGAGCTTCCTGTTGGAATACTGACTAATTTTGGAAATCTTCTTTACTTTTTTCCTAATGATTGATTCTTAGAACTTCAGGCTGGCCCTGAATAGCATTAAGTGCAAGATGTAAAGGAAATGGCAAAGCTACTTGTATTTAACCCTAGAAACAATTTGCAGTGTCTGAATAATTATTTCAGCATATGTGTTTATATTTATTTGGTGAACTTGTTACGCCTCCTTTTCAGTTTTTTTCCTTAATTGGAATAAATTTGCCAGAGGGAAAGCCACAAGCTTCAAATGTTTAATATGACTGTAAAACCGGACAAATTCTCACAACTTAGACCATTACAAGATAAGAATGACAAGATTTTATACATCATTAAAAATTCTTTATATCCATGGACATCAGGTGCTTTGAGGTTACTTTAATCTACAAATAAAGATAGACAGAAAAACATTAGGATCAGCTAGATTGACATGAGATTTACCCTTCCTCTTTCACTAATTGAGTCTGGTCTACTGTCCTTGTGCTCTTGTTTACTGTATCTTAATGCAATTTGACAGATATCGGATGAATTATCACCATGTACAATTCATTAAGAACTTCCTGTAGTTCTAGTTCTTGTATCAATCAAAAGTTGCCTTACGGTGTTTTGGAAAACATTGCAATATAATAAATTGTAAAGCTTTGAAAATACAGTATTTAAAACAGATGTGATGAGAACAAAAAAGTAAAATGGAAGCCAAAAGAATATTTACATATGGTAGGTCATAATTTATTGCATACGCTATTTTAGAATAGCTTTTCAATGGACTTAAACGAGCATTTAGTAAAACCTTCTTTTTAAAATGGGAGGATGGAAAAGATATAGCACTTGTTTCCTAACCTATTTTAAACTGGATTACCATGACTGACCATGGAATGGCAGATAATTATGGGACCACCTGCATGTGAAGGTGTTTGTCAATCATAATCACAGCGCTCAATAGAAATAGTATATAATTATGTTACTATGAATTTGGTGGCAGCAGCAGCATTGTGCATTGGAGCCGTAGCGGTGGATAAGGACCACGCCATCTTGTGTGCTAACTTGCTGCAAAACAAAACCATCAGCTTTACTCCATGGAGCTTAACATTTAAATAGAAGAAGAGGGACAACTGATGATTCAGACAGGGCAAGAAAAAAAAAGAAGGCACTATGACAATCTCTGAATATCCTCGGGTTTATTCTTTTCCTCTAACTGTAGTCTAGTAGTTTACTATTATGATCCTGGATTGCTTTTCCAAGCTTTGATTTTAGATTTTCTGTCTGTAGGTCTCTCTCTTACGTGCTTTTAACTTTTAATCGCACACTGCCTAGCCATTGAATGCATCTGACCTTTTCACAAATGTCATAGCAAAAGAAGACAAAAAGGTTTTTTGATGATACTTGGTAAAGGAATTAATCATTTTGGTAATTAGTGACCTCATTTTTTAAATTTCTTCTCCTAATATGAAGTGCACAAAATAATTTTTAGGTGTTCTTTTTGAGTGAGCGGAGATGTTAGAAAATTATTTTTACGTTACAAGAGGATGAATTTCAATGGAAGTTGCACATTTCTTTACCATTTATGTTCTAATCTGTCATTTATGTTCTAATTTCTAATATGGCATTCCAAATACTCTTGCAATACTTTTAATGTGTGGCAGTTAGACTACATCTAATAATTTTATATACTTGAATTAATTGTAAAAGAAACTTTGAAAAGAATCTGAACTGATTTCTTTCTTTATTTCTTTTTCTTAGATCAGAGATTGAATGTATAATGCTGATGTTTTTATCTAAAAGTTTAACTTATTGCTAGTATTATTTCTTTTGATTTTTTCTTAAATAATAACTGCACATATATATTTTCTAGTTGTGAGAGAAAATAACAAGGATTAAATGTTAAAAATAACTTTTCAAAGTACTTAGATCTTTGGTATCCTTGTTATAGTTCTTAGCCATAGAAAGGTTTCACTGTGTGAGTGACTTATTTATCATTGCCATTATCCAGCAATTATGTCAAAAAAATTATTGCTGGAACTTGGGAAAGTAATGTGTTAGCTTAATTTAGATTTATTCGTACATGTTCAACTTCTTTTTGACAGTTGTCATGTTAGCAGTGGAGAAGCCCATATTGGCAGTTACCTAGGCACATAGTTGGCAAGAGAGCAGTCACGTTCTGGATGTGGGTGCATGTACCCAGTTACCAGATGCTTCAAGCAGATGGCCAGAACTAAAGATGAGTGAGACCAGTTTTGGCTTGATTTTCTAGAAAGCTACCATACCAGTTCTGGGGGTCTATAGTAGATTTGACTAGTTAAAAAGCCTAGCCAAAATCCAGCAGAGCTACTGGCAAAATCTCCATTTTGTGATTTTTTTTTGTTTGTTTGTTTCTTTGTGGCTCTTAAAATGTAAATATTAAACATGCCTAAAACATAGAACTAGGTGTGTTCAGGTAGTTGTAATACAGAGAAAGACAGTGGCCGTACTTAGCACAAGCTTGGGAATTTATTAATTTATCTTTTTTTGATTTATCATGGGAAAAAGGTCAGTGTAATAAAATTAGCATAATAATAAACATGATAATTTTAAGAGTTACAATTTCTGTTCTGTAATTTTTCAATAACCAAGATTTAGGCTTGAAAGACCTAAATTAATTTAAATTGTCAGTCTTTAATGGCAGACTCCTAATGTTTAGTGAATTCACCTTTTAGTTTTTGGTATATTTATGATTTGTTTTGGGAAATGGTCACATCAAGGTAGATGCCCTTATAATAATTAAAAAAAATATATCATTTCCAGCATGCACTGTTTTGATTATCGACTATAATAATCTAAAGATATAAAAGGCCTTAATGAATGCAGTTATATCAGGAACATCCTGCTACAGTCCCAGCCAGTACTTGATGTATACTTATAACATATTACATGGAATGTGGTTTGAGATTCATGAAGGGAAAAAACTTGTTGCTTGTCATTATAGTAAGAAGAAAATCCTTACCAAAAAAAAAAAAAATAAATTATTTTTGAGGTGCCCGTAGTGGATGAGATAATATTTTCTATGTCATGATTTTTCCTACCAAAATGGGCTGAATTGCTTTAACTTTATAACAGTGAATATATTGAGTGATTACTTTCATTCTGAGCCACCTGTGGAGCCAGGTTCACAGTGTATTGTTCAAAAGAAATGGATAATTTTTTTTTTAATCTTGCTCAAGGCAGTGTAGAGAAATGGATTGATGAAAAAAGAATTTCAGGATGCGAAAACTGACAATGTATAAAACAGATTATTGTAAAGATTAGGAAATAAAAGTTCTGTTTTCTGCTGTGTTTTATATCAGGTGGAGTGATTTATGCATACCCATAAATTACCAGCTCATAGAGATACTGTGATTTCTGATTGCAGAAAGTATTTTGGTTTGTATTTAGTTTTAATTACAGTTTTTGCTCAGCTGAGCATCTCATTAATAACATTACTTGTTAAGGTTTTTTTTTAATGTGATTTTTCAAAACTACTGTTATTTTTAGACCTGAAATTATTGCTTCTTGTGCTTTTATGACCCATTCGTCAGCTCTAATCCACACTATGGGATTATCATGGTTCATTTCTTATTTCCCCAGAAGTGAATACATTAAAATGCTGATCTTATTTTCTCTTTATGATTTGCTTTTTAAAAGAAGACCAGAAGAAGGAGCATAAATACAAGATAAAGAAATAGCAACACTTAAGTACAGTATCCCTTCTACTGTGTGTGGCACTACAGCTAAATAATCTTATGGTTCCTGGAACAGTAACTGAATCCTCTTTCAAGTGGTTTTCTTTTCCTTTCAAAATTGCAAATTTATTTAGGCTATTGTAGCTCTCCAGCATGTATAGCTTCATAGCCATCTTCCCCACTCCATTTTTTCCCAATGTACAATCCTTCTGGTGTTTCCTGTTATTTTAAAAGAATTTTTTTGTATTTTGTCTGAAGTGAAAAATTTACTCAATCCCTTAATGTTAGATGATTTGGCTCATTAGCATGTTCCTGAACAGGATTATTTTGATTATGAAATTTACATGATATAGCCACATCTTGATTTTGTATTTCTGTCTTAGCTCTCCAGCATCTATCATCCTTTTACCTTTCTGCATTTCGGATGCCAAATCTGACAGCACTGTTAAATTAATGTTCTGATCTCCCAGAGAATTTTGACCAGTATTTACCATTCAAGTATTCAAGTCAATCAACCAGATTGTGATCACTGTACTCAAAGCTAGCGCTAGATTTTCCTTGACAAGCATAATTTCTCTTGCATTTTGTTGTAATTCCTACTTATGATTCAAAGACTATGGATAGACATATCTGCTGTGAGTGCATATGTAAAGACACGTAGGAACGCTATCTCACGTATTATTATAAGAATGTTACAGATGCACAAATATATTTGTGCAACGAAATGCATCTTGCTATGGGAAAATGGCTCTTCAAACTGAACAAAAGATAAGTTTGAATTAAGATACTGAAAAGATCCTGTTAGTGGTTGTCGTGGTTTAACCCCAGGCAGCAACTAAGCACCACACAGCCGCTCACTCACTGCCCCCGCACCAGGTGGGATGGGGGAGAAAATCGGGAAAATTGTCCTTCCAGTTTGTCCTTCCAAAGACGGATGAGGCATAATTTTGTAATAATGATAATGTTAAGTCAAAGCAACCTGCTTTTTTATTATAAGGCATTTATTTTTAAGTGTGACTTCAGCCTTTCTGGTTTCAAACAATGGCATGGTTTACTTTTCTGGCAGTAAAACAACTGGAATAAGTAAAGAAAGATAGATATTTCAATAGTGTGACATTTCAATAGTGTGAAACGACAAATTATGCTTTCAGGGTCTAGTAGTAATTTCTGCTTCAAATTTGGAAGACGTCAGAGGGAATATCAGAAGTGAGGAGAAAGACATGGTATGCTTGCCTATTCATAGGAGGACCACTGGCACTCGAATGCCTGTGAAACAGCAAATACGAACCTAGCATATGCCAAAACCCGTGAGTTTCATTAATCAGCTACAGGTAAGAACTCTCATGAAACGCTGTTTATGGTTCTGGTCACTCAGGTTCAGTAAAATAAATTGGAATTAGGGCTAAGTCAGTTAGTATGAGGAAAATGATGATAAATTTTTGAAAGGAAACTAGGAGAAAGAATGTTGCTTCTTCTGTAAAACAATTTTAGATTTGTTGACAACAGAGGAGAAATAGTTGTTAGTTATTTGTACAAATATTAAGTACAGTGATATATCGTTTACAGGTAGATGAGGAGTAGTTATGTATATTGAAAAATGTGAAGTTGCGTCTCTCCATGTATGCCCATGATAATTCCAAGGAAATATGTCAACTAAGAAGGGCCATATGAAGATTTAATTGCAAAAATGTTATTCCAGTTCTTAAAAGTGTTCTCAGAAATTGTCCCATCATATTGCTGCTGGTCTTCATTGAACTAATAAACTGTTCTCCTGAGTTAACTAGGAGTATGTATGGAAACTAACTAGAACTAATGGAAAATACATACTAGCATGTATGGAAAGGAACTAGGAGTATGTATGGAAAAACATAATAGGCAAACATAATGGAAGAACACTTTGTGTCCTATGTAAATGCTTGTGAAGCATTTGGAGAAAATAAGATTTCTGGATACATACCATAAGTTCTAGAGTACATCCCATAATGTAATAAAAGGAAGTAGAAACAGAAGGGTAGAATGATGTCTTTTTTTTTTTTGAGGGATATGGATATTTCAATAACCTCCTCAGAAATTGCTCTTAGGGTTTTAGAATTTTCTACTGTTCTCCACAAGAAACAAGAGCAGTTGGGATACCAAAGTTGCCTGAGTTTCTTTGAAGTCATCCATGTAATTTGCACTATTTAAAGCTATACATGCTGCTATAGTTCAGAGAAGAAAAGTACACATATACCATGGAAGAGTTTAAAGCAGAGGACAGATATCAACTCTCTGACATTTGGAAGGGTTGATTTACCTCTTAACTGGTCCTTCCTCAGCTAGTATGTTAAAACCAGGCAGACGGCTTCTCAGGAGCATTCCATCTACCATCTCAAAAAAGAGATTCAGGTGACAAGGTGTTTCTCTAAAAATATAAGTAGGTCTACTTTCTTGCAATAATGAGTGTAATAGGTAGTGCAGATACTTTTGAAGGAAAATACCCAATTCCCTTGATGGGGTTAGCTGATGCAGTACACAAACCAATACCAATAAAAGTGCATTGAGGATTAATTTGGTCAACCAGAATTTAAACAGGTAAACAAGGACAATTTAGCTTTGGTGTGTGGCTTTTTCTGCCAGTTCTTCTAAATGTGAACTGAATATATAGTTTAAGTTCTCTTATAGTATAATTATCCTTCCTTCAGGCAATAGTTGTCACCTTGTTCAATATTATAATGATGGAAATTATGAACCACCTGTCTGTCTCCTTGCAAATGACTCTCTGTCCTCTGTTAATGAGCATGGAAATGTCACCTGAAATTGCTTTAATATTCTTAATACAAAGAAAACAAAGCATGGAAAGCATTTGAAGTTCAAAATCCATACCAGTTGTTAAGTTTGTGTTGGTATGCTTTAAACTGTCCTTATCATGGTATCCTAATGTATGTGGGAATTGCAACTTTTGAAAGTAAATCCAGGTTGAACTTTCATCATTTGGAACAGTGAGTGCAGAACAGTGTGAGTGTTCTAACTCCTATATTTTCAAACCCTTACCAATCAGGTTCAGTTTCCACTACTGGTTGTGGTGAACGATCATGATGTATTCCTGAAAGTCCAATTTTGAATCCATCTGGTAACTTTCAGTTGGTTAGAGGTTGAGATTATTCTGGAATTAAATGAATAGGCAAAGCAACACATCTGAGTGGCTGAGAACTTGAAAAATCCTGAAAACATTTCCCTGAAGGTGATTGATAGAATTCTCTTTTCTGTCTCCTGTCATTCATGAGAGATAATGTGAGCCATAATGCGAGCCACATCCGGGGAAGACAAAGTAGCATTTGAAAGTTATAGAAGTAATGACCAGAAACTTACAGCAGTTATGAGGTGAAATAGCTTTGTTTGGCAGTCCTTCAGGAGCAGGCTTTTAGAATTGATCACGACTTGCATTACAAGCAGTAAGGAAAATACCCTAAAGGCCATAAAAATGTTTTGCTTGAAAATTGGGTTTCAGTTTTATTATATTTCCCATGTTGCTGCTAAACATTAGAATTGAATGATAATTGATAAGTTACAACTAAACTTGCTGTTTAGTTGCTCTTTTTCTACAAATAATTATTCTTCAAGAGTCAACTTTTAAAACATTTAAAATGTTTTCAGTTAGTTAATAAAAGCCTACCTTGGAACAAAATACTGAAGAATTATTGAGATGAGTTCTCTTTACAGTCAGGATGTCTAAATTGCTTTTCATGTCCTTGTGGTTTATAGAGTCATATGGACACAGAAAAGGGATACTCACTAGTCTAACGTTTTAATGAAAGATGGAAAATCTTACTTGTGCTGGTTTTGGCTTGGATAGAGTTAATTTTCTTCATAGTAGCTGGTATGGGGCTATGCTTTGGATTTGTGCTGGAAACAGTGTCAATAACGCAGGGATGTCTCCATCACCGCTGAGCAGTGCTCACCCAGAGCCAAGGGCTCTTCTGCTTCTCCCCCCACCCCACCAGCGAGGGGGCTGGGGGGCACAAGGGGTTGGGGGGGACACAGCCGGGACAGCCGACCCCGACTGACCCGAGGGAGATCCCAGCCCGTAGGACGTCGTGCTCAGCAGATAGAGCTGGGGGAAGGAGAAGGAAGGGGGGACGTTGGGAGCGATGGCGTTTGTCTCCCCCAGTCCCCGTTGGGCGTGCTGGAGCCCTGCTGTCCTGGGGATGGCTGAACTCCTGCCTGCCCGTGGGGAGCGGGGAATGGATTCCTTGTGCTGCTTTGCTTGCGTGCACGGCTTTTGCTTTACCTATTAAACTGTCTTTACCTCAACCCACGAGTTTTCTCACTTTTACCCTTCGGATTCTCTTCCCCATCCCAGCGGAGGGGAGTGAGCGAGCGGCTGCGTGGGGCCGAGCTGCCGGCTGGGGTTAAACCACAACAGTACTGCAGGTGGAGACTCAGGTGTTTAGTTACAAAAACCTAGCATCACCTTGAAAGAAATAAAAGTGGAAGACTGCAGTTACATATTGATGAAGATAAAGCAAAGCTTGGTATTCCTTTGAAAATTGTCATGTAGTGATCTGCGCCAGTTCAAAAAGGTTTCACAACAGATTGAGCAGGTGGTGGTATTAGTAACTTGGTCTGTTACCAAACTCTTTTCTGTCAAGGGAATTCCTGCTTTGAAATGGATTGTTGTTTTGTTGAGAGTTAACTTATCTTTTGAATGTATCTCCAGCAGGATTGTGCATTCGTTTCCTTATCGTGGTTATCCAGGATGATGATCTAACAAGTAAGATGGTATCAAGGATGTTTCGGGTATAGGCAATGCTCACTTAATGTTTGCAGATCAAAATGTTAACTATTAACTATGCTGAGCTGATAAGCACTCCTAGTTGTTTTTTCTTAGACCGAATGATCTCATTTTAATACTGTGTACCTGCCAGACTGATAACCTAGGAGATGTTAAGGTGAAGGAGTCTTGATGAGTTTCATTTGTTCGTCTTTCTGGTCTTCCAAGCCATTTTCAGGGGTTTAATTCTTTCAGGAATTGCTGTAGGACCTCCCCTTTGTGGCTGTGTCAGAGAAGTAAGAATTCCATTCTGTTAAAGCAGAAAGGCTGCTATTCATGCCCCCAAATACTCCTTCCCTATATATGGACTCAATTTCTAGAACTGTTAAGGAGAGAGAGGCAACATTTCTCTCCTCTGAACTTGTTGCAGAATGTAAAAGAATCTTATAACCCGCTAACTATTTTTGGTGAATGGGAGGTTTCTTTTGATGTATTCTGCTTTACTGTATAGATAAAATAGTAGATTATATACAAATGTGGTCCTTGAAATCTAATGGTAAGATAAATCTGCACATTCTAGTGAAAAAAAAATCTTTCTGCTTCATTTGCTTAATTGTGAAATAGCATATTTTTCAAGCTGTTATTAAGGTTTGAAATGATTAGCCTTCATTAGTTTGGTAATTAGTTTAGGCAGATTGTTTTGGAACAGGCTCATTCCTATCTTACTGCTACTGAGTCTAGCATATTTTTGTTACAAAAGTCACTCTCAAAGAATTTTTCAGCGTGGTTGTAATTGCTTTCTCTTTTAGAAATAACACTAGGTAAGAAGCATGAAACAGAATTTGTTTCATTGGAAAAAATCCTTAATTCCAGAGGCTACATATACTAGTTTGATACTTTAATGTTTAGAAGTGTTAGGCCTCCATTCTGCACGTTATAGAAAGAATGTTGCAGGGTTAGATGGATTTTACAAATAGGTACCAGACAAATGCAGGTAATTATTTGGCTCTATCGGACAACATACTTTTAAAGCAACAGTTGTTGTCATGCAGTCTTTATTAAATGTCCTTTTTTTATGTTCAAAATCATTATCGTCAGATTTCAGTGACTTCTGTCTGATGTGACAATATTAATGGGGGCACTGACACTTGCTGCAATACAACATCTATTTCTTCATAAAAGAGACATTGTCAGTAGAGTTAAAAATAAAGTTGCAGAGATTGGCGGTAGGAAAAGAGGATACAGATAGAGTATTCTGCAGTTCGGACATGTGTTAGAATCCAGCTGAGGTTAATTGTGGTGTCATTTAATTTTGTGACTGGAGAATATTCAGAGTACTTATTGATTGGAAATCAGCTTAAGGTAGCTTCATCCATATCTCCCAGCCTTTCATGTCCTGATTTGGGGGATGCTGATATGTAGCATTCATAGACTTCCTGCCAGTCAGCTTCAGAGTTTAAAAGAAAACTATTTGGTAAGAAAAGTTATCAAACTCTTTAGCATGACTATGATTTTTCTTTCCTTTTTTTTTTTTTTTTTTTTTTTTTTTAATTTGGTCATCTCAGTTGCGGCTTAGCTTTGTAAAATAGCTGTGGAGTTAGAAGGAATTTGTGAACCTTCTCCTTGATGGCTAGAATTCTGAGCACAATTTAGAGTTATAACATTATAATAAATTAAACTGTTGATTTAATCTGAAAGCTATAGGTACAAAGAGTTATAACAGGTTTTGTCTGCTAGAGGCAGACAGGAGAGACTAAGATGAGGGCAAAGAGAAAGGAACTTTTTTTTCCTTTTTTTTGTCCTATTTTGTCATTCTCTTGCTCACCATCTTCGGAAGTTAACTGAGTTGGAAGTAAAACTGAATTGATGCTAACTTAATTCTACTTCTGCTGTACTCGGTGAATTCCAGCACTTCTCAGGAAAAAAAAAAAAAAAAGACATTTCATTGCTTTGTCCTTTGAGGGCTTTTTTTTTTTTTTTTTTTTTTTTTTTTTCCCCTCAGGCTAAGGCTATCTGTCTAATGGCTGTTTGGGGACCCATGTGGTAAGAATTAGACTTCTCACTCCTTTCTAGGCCCAAAAGAGACAAGTGAAACCAGCAATTACTATGCTATCAGCCTGCTACAAGAGCTCAGCTTTTATCACACATAAACTGAAAGATCTCAAATTCTAGCCTAAGCTCCATGTCTCTTTGGTTATCAATGTTTCCTACTTCCTGCAATGTGCTGTCGTATGTAGTAGATTTCATTTGCCAGTTCCGGATTACAGAATTTAACTGCATGTTCTCTTTAATACTTTTTTTTTCTTTTTTTTTTGCATTTAAGCAATTTGGATAAATAATTCGTATTTGTTGTTTGATATTCTGAGTTTACTGTTTACTCTGTGTAATACTTTCTGTTGGAGTTACTTTCTGAGTGACTCACTTTTCAAAAACTATTGCTTATGAACTTTGTTGAATCCAAAGCAGAATTTGCTTTGCAGCTAAACAATATCAAGTAATAGACCCAAATTCATTTTGCACAGCTTTTTGTGCAAACACAGATTTATTCAGACAAATTTGAAAAGCAAAAAAAAAAAAAAAATGCAGATATTGTCCTGAAATATCATTCAGAATGTCTCAGTAACCTTTGCAAATATTTTTTTGCATTTTTTTCCCAGGCTTATCTTATCTCATTCCAGAAGTACTTCTAGAAATACTTGTAAACTGTTTCCTGAATTCTTATATGCAAGGAACGTGAGCAGAATGGTCCAGTGCACAGTGGTTTTTTTTCTGCTGAGAGATGCTTTTTATGCCACTTAGAAAAGTCTGTTAACTCCTAAGGGCTCAATTGTGTCTGGTTAGGCATAGATTATGGAATAGTGTGGTGATGAGCTTCATTTTCTAAGATAACCACATGGGCCTAGGGTGCCTCTGGAGCTTAGACTTGTACAGAGTCACGAAAAACTTATCTTTCTAAGATAACCACATTGACCTAGAATGCCTCTGGCTGTGGAAATGGTGGATATGAGGACAGGAACTTGAATATGGGGTTCTCAAATCTCGTTTATGATATGAAAAGGAAAAATCATCTCAAGCCACTCTTTTCCATATAAGCAATAAGATTTCTGACTGCTCCTTCCTCTCTGCCTACTGACAGAGATCTAGTCACAGTCAGGTTAGGTTTGCATCAGTTTGCTTCTATTGTTAAAAATAAAAATGAAATTTTATTAAACCAAAACATAGCATAATAAAGAAGCTACAGTTTAAGACACCAGATCGTGAAGTTTCATTGATAAGAATAGAAAAGTATTGCACAGATAAATCATCTGGAAGGTTCATTATACACACCAAATTATTGCTCACTCACTTTGAAACAACATGTCTATGGCCTTGACATTTAATCAGAGCAAGAATGGCATTTACTGAATCTCATATTCAGTAAGTCACCAATTAAAATTAGTTTTCTTAAGGCCAGTAAAATGCAAAATGCTTTTTATTTTTATACAGATTTTTCTTTTATTAGTTTATGTGCTTGTGTTTTCCCTTGAAGACATGTGTTTCAGGACTGTAACCATAGAGTGGCTTTTAAAAAAATTTCTTTCTCTCTCTCTCTCTCTCATATATTTCACATATTTATTTTATATATTTATATATCTATACCAATACAAGACAAACCACAAGCAGTATTTTGTTTAAAAAATAAAGAGAACAATTTCTAGACATATAAATATCTATCATTAAAACCCAGTATTGGTTTCTATTGAAAGTGTGCTTAGAGCAGGTATTAAATTTATATAAGAACTGAAGTAAGTAACATATGGAGAGCTAGCACTGACTTGAATACTTACATACAGATAGGTTGTACAACATGCAACCTCTGTGCTGTCGAGTGGCTTTGCATATCTGTACCGAGTGTGCCTAAATGTAATAAAATGGTTACAAATTCTCATTAATTGATGAAGGATTTGATACACTCAAATAACTACTCAGAATATTCCTTGGTAGAAATTAAAGATTATCGAGTATTTTGACTTGTTTTACTTGTTTAATAGAGATGTAGATTACAGTTTATTGGTATTTACATCCTTGGTAATTGTTTTGCATCTCACTGTAAAGAACCAGGCTGAATACATGCATAACATATTAGAAATGCCATTAAGCAAATGATTCTGAATTAATGTTTTGCCTCTCTATGGTATGCAAAACAAATTTTCTCCAATTAATTCACAATTGATTACTCTATATTGTGCCCCAAGGGAATGCAAAAAAAGTAGGCTTATATGTTCCCTGCTATTCTGTTTCTGTAGTTTGATTAAACTAAGCATCAAAAGAATAATTTATTTTACGTATTACTAAAGGTAAATTATTTTAAGTTGTAAGAATCTAATCACTTATTTGGGTGTGTGTGTTCTGGACTAGCATAGCATTGCCCCTGAATTTATTGTGTTTATTTTTATATATCTGTAATAATTTTTTGAAGTGTATGTGCTTCCAAAGGAAAGCATGTGCTTTTAGCATTTGGACTGCCCAACATACGTAGGTATATGTGGTGTATATAAAATTAATGTGTTACTCTTAGTCCAATTCAGAGGCATACCATAAGCCTTCATTAATGTCTGAGGTACTTTTAGCTTGAATTCTTCCCAAAGCCTAAATACAGAATTAACCTTTATTAGTTTACCCTTCCAGTCCAAGAGGTTCCTATGCTACTAGACCTGTTCAAAACTTATAACTTGTTCAGGACTTCTATAAGTGCTGTTGTTTTTCTTGTCAATCTGATACTATAATTTGCAGTTTTAGCCAAATGCCATTCTTCCTAAGTTTTACAAAATCCCCATCCCTGATAACTGCAGAAAAAATGTGTCTGGGCTTGTTTTCTTCTGTTGAGCTGTTCCTCAGCTTTTTTGTTTCTTTCCTAAGGTACGTGATGATATAAAAGAAATTGGCAGAGACAAGTAAAATAGGCAGAGAGGCATTTACTGGTTAGAGCTTGTGAAAATAGCTAGCAGGAAGAATATTCAAACATACAAGTGCTTATTTAAATCCAAAGACTTTTTAATTTTTGATTATTCTGTTTCAAGTACAAATTTAGAAATATTTGTATTATCTGAATGGGCACAATCATGTATTTGGAATGAGGAGTCAGGATTTAACCAAGTCTTTTCCTCTATTCTATCCAAAAACATTTCCGTGTAGAAACCAGAAGAAAATGCACTGGGAGACGGGGAAAAAAAAGCTTAAGATTCTTAGCTTTACATATAAACTATGAATTATGAGTCCTGGCTTGATTCCTGTGCTGACTGCTCAGAAAAAGGTCTGTTTACAGGACCTGGGCTGTGGATCTCAGGTGGACAGACAGTCCTCTTTCCAGTCTTCAAAAGCAAAAGAATGACAGAGTTTTCCTTAAGGTGTGTTCATTAATGGCTAACTTCAGTCGGCTCCCTTTTTAGCATGCTGGTTGTTTTGTACTACTGTTGCAAGACATCTCCTCATAAATCATATAAGGCCTAGGCAGGTAACAAAGAGTTCACTTCATTTTGGGGAGGGAGGGGAGATAATTAATGATTAACCGTGAAATGCTTTTATTCTTGTCTTGAACTAAACCTTAACCTTTGACAGATGATGGGAATTGGAGAGCTACCTTATGATTATGCTTTGGAAGACAGTATCTCCTACATCGTTAAAGAAGTTTTGAAAGTTTTACTGGCTTGGTATAGAAGTCTACTAGAACTGTAATAAAAAGGGAATGCAGAAAACAACTGTCAGGTTGGGCAGAGTATACATTTTTCTCCATACAACTCTTACTCTTCGTTTTTAATTTACACATAAAGCAATAAAGAAAATGAGATTGCAAAAAGATACATGCCATATATATAGAACTACGCTTTCTTTAATATGCCTTCTTAAAACTTTGAGAAAATACATGTACATGTTGTGACACTTAGTTCCCAATTCTCTGTGGTGCTGAGAGATCCTGATAAAAGTGCACAATATTATTCTTTTATAGGCTGCTCTGTATCTCAGAAATAAACTGAGTAACATGTGGCAGTTGCTAGGGTAACCATTTTTTGCATTTTGCAGAAAAAGTCCAAGAATAAAACACATGTAAATTGGCAGTGTGGAAAGCAGTATCATATACTGTCTCATATTCTCAATTTGTTCTTTATGGTTTTCCTCTGTAGTATTTACATAACAATGAATTAGATCTGCTTCAGCTTTTACCTTGAATCTCCCATACACTTGTATTTTGCATGGCTCAGGAAGTCATTTAACCATTCAGCTACTAAGCTTAAACTGGGTTTTGCTCTGTCAAACTGTCTACATTTACCGTCGATAAGATATAGCTGTGGTTGCTGTAAGTGCCGATCTTGTTTGCTGGGTGTGATTATCAGGTCATGGAAGCAGAAATGAAATCAAATCTTAAAAGTTGTCCTTTGCACTTAAATATGACTTCCTGTAATTGGTCAAATGCCATTAAGCATCTATCTTGAATATGAGTGTCTAAGTGAAAAGCCAGCAGGCATTTAGAAAGACAAGATTTCGTTGTTCACACAAGACTCCAATTTAGGGCCTGAACATTAAGGCAAACTTTTTTGTGCTTGTTTTGGAAAATGTTTCGTAATGAATTCTGCAAGTTGTTGCATAATGAGAAGTGCATCCTTGTTATAAGGGGAAATAATTTTATGAGGTGTCATTAACATTTTGATTTTAATTACATTCAAATACTTAACCCCAGTGAATGGCAACAAGCAGATTTTGTCAGGCAAATGTAAAGATCATAGCTAAGAAATAGTCTATAATTCTATGTTGGTATGATTTTGGTGGAATGCTTGGAACTTCTAAAACTTCTTTGTACTTCAGACTTTTGAGTTTGGAGTATGCTTGTGTTGGAATATTGATTTAGATAGTTGATATAATACCAGTGATTAATATCAGCAATATAATTTATCTTTTTCAGAAACATTTTTCTTTAAAAACATTATCAAATTATAGCTTTTACATATGCTTAAGAACAGAAGTACAAACTGTCTGCACAAGATGGTTTCTAATATGAGAAAAATACTTTAAGGGCTTCCCGATCCTCCCTCTAAACTTAGTACTAAGTAAATCTCATGACAATGATTTTATGCGTGCACGTTCAGAACTTAGAACTGAAAAGGCTGTCTTATGTTATCCGCTGATAACATTAGAGCAAATGCTGGAATTTAGTGCTGCAGCTTATTTCTGCCCTGACTTACACTCCATGGCTTCAGTGAAGTTACATATAGTATTATAGCATGGTTCTAGTTTGTCATCCTTTTCACATTGCTGTCTTTTTTCAAAGATTAGGACTAGAAATGGTGTTCATTTAATCATCTGTATAAGGGTACTCTAAATTCTAGGCGACTCTAATTGACCAGTTCATGTTTCTTAAATTACTCTGGTAGAAGTAATTACTGGATGAATCTTGATATTGGAGATAACTATGAGAAACTCAGCACAAGTAATAGCTCCAAACTGGCAAGATTTCTCAGCAGAATCGCTCCTCGTGAAACTCGTTGCAGGTTTATATCGTGAAAAAGGTGAAAGAGTTTAAGTATGTTCACTACATGAAGTGAAATACCACTCTAGGAAGTGAAAGCCAAAGTTTAGAGCTTAATATGAAGTGGTTGTTATGCTAATTCTAATTCACGATTTTTAATGCTGTATTTTCAAGACTGTATATAAAACTGTAGTATATTCAGCCCCAGACCTCTGGAATACGCTGAACACCTGGCTGAGCAGAAATACACAGATTACAAATTAAGATGGTAATGTTTCAGGGAATTGTTCTCCTCTCCTACTAGAAAATAGTTGTTTTCTGTTATCTGAATAAATATAGCATGTTATTTTTTTAAATTTTAAAGCAGATAGGAGGGCATTTAAACAATTTTTGTTGTCCTGCTGGGTCATGGTCAAATTACCCTTCTCTTGGTAGGTAACAGCAAAGCAAATATTGCCTCGTGACTACATGGAGTTTTATTTCCTTTATAGCTGCTAGCAGTCTATCAGACTGTCTGCCTTCTCAAAATTTTCAACTCCATACCACTGGCTCAGTGACTAAACTCAAAACATGTAGCAAGACAGATTGGACAGTGCCGTTCACCTCTGGTAATATCTTAATTGCTCTCCTCCGATGCAATCCTACTAAGACATCGAAGCAGGCCCTGATGAGGGCAGTGGTGTTGTAGATCATGACCTAAGACAATGTTGGCAAAGGAGCGAGCCGCGGTACTGGGAGGATCATGGTATCATGGGATGGTCAAGTTGGAAGGGACCTCAGGAAGTTTCTAGTCCAACCTCCTGCTCAAGGCAAAGTCAGCTGTTATGTCAGACCAGCTTATGGAAGATAAAATCAAACTTTGGAGTTTCTTACTTGTTGCTATGCAGGATTTAATTAATCTTGTCCTTTGACCATCCCATTTCACATAGGTCGTGGTTGATTTTGGTCCATATGGATTCAATGCTGTACTTTGACATGCCAAGCAACATCTATTTTTAAGCAATGCCAATGCAAATTTATTTTTTATGGAATTGAACATTTTCCTCAGCCCTAAGTAGTGATTACTCTTTATTGCTTCTATTAAAATATCTACATTTCAATTAAAGATGGAGTAGATGACTTCTACAAAATTTACTCGGACTTTTTGAAAGTTTGGCTAACCTCTACATGAGAGATTAAATAGCAGTATAGCGGATTTATACCACAACTTTTATACGCTTACCATTGAGTAGCTGTAGTTAGACAGTCTCCAATCTCAACATAACTACTATCGTTTCCCTGCCATATTTGTGTCAGGCATGTGTAGTGTGTGTTTATATAAACCTTTTATCAATTTGTCTCCATTTTTTTTGTAATGTTTTCTATGTCTTTGTGCTATTGCTAGGGCTGATATAATGAGATACCAACGCAAGACGTTGTTTGAAGAGCTGATACATAAAACAAATTTAAAACAAAGTAAAGACTACAAAGACTTAATCCACATTCACTTGAGTTAAATGGAAAGATTTTTTGTTGCTTTCTGTGAACTTTTGGTAAACCTCAGAGACTGTCAGAGCAGTGATGAAGAATAACACTTGAAACCCAGAAATTTTATGGGTTTTCCAACCCTTAAAAGAGCAAAAGGTATTTCAGTTTGGAACAGAAGGCCAGGACCTGTGTTGGCATAACTCCAAGTATGCCAAGTCCAAGTACATGGCTCTATATACTTTACTTCAACTGAGATGACCAAGGACCCTGAATGTACTTGAGAATTTGGACAATGTATGGGTAATTTAACATTTCAGCAATTAAATCTTTGAAATTGCTTGTAATTTTACTTCTCTATCCTAGTTACAGTATATTGTTCAATGATACCGACTGAGGGCAATATTTAAATGCCTAAAAAAGGCACCTGGATCTGCATTGCATTGAGAAGCCTCTGAAGGCAGTGGGAGCACTGGCAATCATCAACTTTAAAATGTAAGCTTTATTAGAGGAAGTTCTTTTATGTAGGTACTGTTGAATATAAGTTGAAAAACCTCTCTCTGATTTCCACTTTCAAAATCCTTAAGACAAATACATAGTTACAAAAGAATGCGTTCTATTCTATTTGAATCAATACTTTTCCAATGAAATCACATATTTTTAACTGGTGAACCATTTAAATAATACAATCCTTTCTAGAGCAGCTTCTAAATGTAATTGTGAACAGCATTAGGATTGGGTATAAAAGTTAGAAATTATACCAAACAATAGGAAGACAGGAATAAGTACTATAACTTCTGTCATTAAAATGGATCAACAAAGAATCTAGCACTACTGTAATTAACACTGAAAATGTCCTTAATGTCCTTTAATGTAGATGATAAAGTTTGCCTGTTTCTTTCAAATATCTTTTAAAAAAAATTAATAGAAAATAATATATTCTCTCCACAACATCAGTGACATCTGGGCTTGTAGCTTGAGAGCACAGGTCAAAATATGTAAATGTAATAATTCTAGGTTTTGGGGGGTTTGTTTTGGGTTTTTTTTCCCCATTTCCTTTTTATTCCCTAGTGTGACAGTAATGATCATGAACAGAAGAGATTATTGAGACATGCTAACTATAGGTGAATGGAGCATTCTTTAAGCAAACTCCAGTGTTAGACATCTTTTTGATAGTCTAGAGAGGATGGATTTATGCAGCAAACGTGAAGACCTGAGTATCAGAGGATCACAGTATATTCTTTTTTTTTCCAAGAGATATAACTCATTAATGGACAAGAGAAAGGTACATGGGTCTAGACTAGAACTGGAGCAAATAAGACACAAATCATGAACAGTTTTGCAATAAATTGTAAGTTGCAAGTTAACTGTTACGACTGAAGAGTAAAAAGCCAGAGTTTTATGGTTAAGTCCCTCCTCTGAATGTTTGGGAGAATTGAGTTAAACTCTTACTGCTACTAATGACAGGAATAGGAATATATCTTTGATGTCCATGCTGTTTGGACAAAACTTTTTACTTTCCTCATTAATTTGTCAAGTAGCCATAGAAATACAAAATAGATTTAGTTTGGGGTTTTGGGGTTTTTTTTTTGTTGTTTTTTTTACTAAGTAAATTAATTATGGCAACTCTTAAAATACGCATAATCCTATTCCATTTACTCACAGGTGATAAAATGGCAATGTAAACACTGATGTTCTTCACAAATATGTTTACTACAGACAAGTGAAATATAAATAGGAGGAAAAAATTACAGTGAGGACCATGTTGTTTCCATTTTGAAGCATCATTTTAATGTCTATGAGTTATATTTCAAAGTAAGGTGCATATTAAATATTGAAGAGGTTTGCTTCTACTCATCAAGACTGATGATATGCTATTCAATGTTTCTGAATGTTACTGTTTCCTCACACGGGCAAACCAGAATGCACAATAGTTGCCAAATGTTCGGTATGATTCTGCTTAATTAAACTCCATTTGACCAGGAGTTGAAAACTAGGTTTGTTTCCACTTTCTCTCAGAGTGTAGTACTTGAAAAACTACCTAACCAACTTGTCTAGGCAATACGGACTGTGATTTCAAGTTTTTTTTGTAACTGGCTAGGTAGATTTGCTTTTATTGGAAATCTTGTTTTTCAGAAAGTTTTGGGTCTCCATCTAGATATTTTAAAGATGCTGTACCATAACATGTATAATAATTAGGCTTATTCTAAACAAGAAGAAAAGTTCTCAAGGAGTTATTTTTGTCTTTTACATTGTGGCATGAGTGGAAATGAAGCAACAAGATGAATTTTGTATTTCTAGATGGAAAAGTGCTGAAAACACCAAAAAACAAAGAGAAAAAGTATTTACAAATCCCTTCTGCATCTGTTGACATCAATGGGAATTTGGCCATTTACCACAAATGGAAGTAAAACTGCGCTCAAAGATGGCAATTCTAAGGACCATCTGTGAAAGGTTTCTGGATTGTTCTATCTAGTATGGAAATTTTAATGGTAATAGTTTCATTTGTTTGTTTTTAGCTGATAGTTGTCTTATAATTGCTTTTACACAGAACTCTCTTAAAACAATGTTAACGGGAAAGTGGAAACATAATTAGAAAAAAAATCAAGAAGGGATAAAAGATAACAATTTCAGTTGAGGCTCCCACAATGGTTTTGTTCCAGTCTGGTTTTACTGAGGTATTTGAACACATCAGAAATCACCAACAATACACAGTATCACCAGCTTTAGAGGTACAAGAGAGGGCAATTTATGCTTAGTATCTGTGGCTAATGAGCCAAAATTATAGATATTGTGTGCATTGTAGTTAGATTTTCTTTGATTTATATCTTAAAGTTGTTTTGATATACCTTTTGCACCTTTTTTTTTTTTTTTTTTTTTGTGGTTAGCAGTAACAGAATGTGTGTTATAAAATGAAAGTGTTCCTGTTACAGAATGAAAACTGATAATTGATTTTTATTACACTTTAAAGGCATGGAAGCATCTGTACCAGTGTGAACGCAAATGCATTGGCTCTCCTGACTGCTGCTGAAATAGAGCAGTGGTGAGGATATGGTCCAACTATACTAGGACTTATTCTGAGCCATGGGTTCTTGATAGCAAGTTCAGGTGTGAAAATGTACTATTTTACAGATAACACTACTGAAATGTAGAGGCAGGTTCATCGTATTAAAATTACTCTATGCACTAATACCTAAGGGAATTGCTTCCTATCGGAGTGAGGATAGGGTTTGTATGATGTGTGTGCAAATATGGATCTATGGAAGTGAAAAAAGCAGGACTATTGCTGTGCAGTTCCACAGTTTGACTGGCTGTTCTTTCTGCTCAGGAAAGAGAGAATTCAGCAGCTCAGCTGCTGCTCTTGGAGAGCAGAGTACTTTTCCTTATGTGTTTTTGGAGTTTGGAGTTTAGAGTCTAACCCTAGAGTAACATGCCGAATATCCCTTTTGTCTCCTACTGCACAATAAAAATGAAATGACCGAAAATGTGTTTGTCTGACACAATATTGATGACTGGATAATCTATATCAAAGCAACATTGAGAAGAATATGTTACCTGAATTATACGTGCTGGGTGAAATTGCTATTCAGACAAACATTTCCAGCTTTACAGATCATTATATTTGCAATTACCTCATTTTGTCTTCTCTCACCTCATAAAGATACCTCTATAAACTGGTATAATGGTCATTAATCATTCCGTTTCTCTGAAGTGCTGTAGAGTTTTAGACTTGTATTCGGGCTTACCAGCAAGTAACTGACCAAACAAATTTAGATGAAGTAAGGAGTGAAATTATTGTATTCTGGCAGTGTCATGAAATAGCTGCTGCACAGTCTCAGCTGTCTTTTTTTGAAAGTTAACATGGTGCATCTTGTGTAAAAAAAAAATATATACTCAAAAAGGTGTAATACACTGAATACATCTAGGATAAACTTGTAGTGTTATGCTTAGACAATAACCTAAGTAACTGTTTTGTTATAAACTGGTATTAAATGGGAGTTGTGCAGATAATGTCCCTGAAGCTAGAGTGGTAATGAAGCACCGCTTGACTGTAATTTTATTTTTTATACCAAAAGGCTTTTTTTATTTGTTTAGAATTCGGCAAGAGAAAATACAGTACTTCATAAATTCATTGTGTTGTGTCTGAAACGTACTTTTGCAGTGGAGAGGGAGGAAGAATGTTGAAAGCACTGCCCGATTTCTGTACAGGACACATGAAAAAGAGCAGTTTCATATTGTGCGGTGGGTTTGGAGCTGTTGTTACAGAGGGAAGAGGTTTTTCTGGAAGGCTCAGCCGTGGCCGGAGCGGGCTCTCCTGCCTCTCTGCTCCTTCAACAAGGAGCCAGCTGGTATGGGGAACTCAGCAGGTAATTCTGCACTTTGGTGGAAACGCTGTGAATTCACTCACTGTTAAGTGTCATCTGCAAAAATTGCTGATGCTTGACGTGACCTCTAGAGAAAGCAGCTTTCCAGAGGGGAGAGGAAGTTCAGGGACTTGAGAGAACTTGGCAACAGGAAAGAGCTTGGGGTGAAGAAACGAATGTCTCTAGTCCTTCGATTTACGGCTACTGTGACACTTGCTAAAATCTTTGAGAAAAGTCTCTGGTTCCGCATAAAAATTATTCCTGTCAAGATGAACAATTTTATTAGGACTTTAGGTCCAGAATAAATCACATAAATATGATATAAATAGCGACACGTATATATCTCCATTTTCAGCAGAGATGTGCCCCTATTGTAAAGCAGACGTAGGAGACATTTGTGTTTAACTTGTTCCCTGAATAAGGAGAAACATTTGCACTTATTTAAGTGCCTCCCAAGTCAGGGATATATTTCTTGGCTGTCTCGAATAAGGATGACTTTTTGGTTTAGCACCATGATGACAAAGCTAACCAACCTGATTGTCAGCCGTGGTTTCCTCTAACCTCCCAAGACCACGCCAGAAGAGCCCTAGTAATATCTGACCATCACATTGCCTCTGTAAAGACTACTGGGAGAGTCATCTTCTCTCATCCAGGATGAGGGCTATTCTATGGTGATATTAAAAATGTCTCAGTGCACAACTTTGCTCTTCATTGTGTGTTCTAATACCTGAAGTTTTTTCTGGTTTATTATTCTGTAATTTATTTAACAGGTAATTTCTGAAATTATCTGATCCCTAGACAGAGAATTGTATACAAAAATCTTTTTTTTTTTTTTTTCCATACTCATAGCTGGATGTCCAGGGAATTTTTGGTACAGCTAAACTTAAGACTTTTACCTTTCTTAAACCATGTTTTAGAGATTGACTGTGGCAGAGTGGTTGTTATTTGCATGACAAGAAGCCTCTAGTAAAAGATTCTTGGGGTAATACTAATAATCAGTAGATATTTGAAAAAATATTCCCTGTAGCATCTATTCAGCTTTGCAGTGTTTACCTCTAAATACAGATGCTTATGCAGGAAAGGAAACTGCTAAATTCTTTCTTTTGTGCCACTGTTGTCAAAAATAATTTCCCAGTTTGACTGAGATTGTGGGAGTTGAGAGTAGAAAAGAAGCAAAAATTCTTTTCTGCTCTAATTCAGAGGTCAGTAGAGTTAAGATACCATTAAATGTGGGGCATGTATTTTAATGAATTCCAAAAATACAGCAGCTGAATAGAAATAATGGGAATATAGAGATCTTATTTCTTATTTCCTTTGAATTAGAGCGTTACTGCTTGTGGGGCCAAGCGGTTACAGCGAATAGGCAACCTGCAAGAGAGTGAGTTTTATTGAGAGAAATCTTTTGTGAAGAAGAAATATTTCTAAATGAAGGATAATTGTTTCAAGGATACGCTGTATAAACTTGTGTTTATGAAATTAAACTTTCCCTTCATTTTAACATCTTTGCATTTATTTGTGCTTCACAGAAAACCAGTAAGCAGGTTTGGGAGTGCTAGGGGTGAAAGCATATCTGTAGCTTGTTCTTCCAAGCAGTTTGTAAATTAATGCTGAAAAAATCATAAAATAGAAGTAGATGAGCATGATAAATAGAATCCTATTTATCAAATTCTATTTCCTTTGGCTCATATGATTAGAACATATCTTTAAATATTGAGAGAAGAAAACATGCACATGTTGACTATCTTTTTTTATTTCTTTGCTATTCTTTTTATTATGGTTGATTTCTTATACAGAACCATCTTCCATGTATAAAGAATAAGAAATCCTGTTGGGAGAGAGTAATTGGATCAGGCAAAATTGTGAAAGTAGTTTGTATTTTGCCCTCATGGAAATGCTCTTTCTGACCAGGTGGCACACTCAGCTACTCCACAAAGAACCCAAAGTGGAATAATCTTATTGACATCCATATTGGCTATTTCTTTGGTGCAGATGAGTATAGTTCCATGCGCTGTTTTAATAAAGCTTTATCGGTTCAGGTCAGCCAAGGATATGAATTTGTTATGGAAATATTGATGACATCATTTATAGATTTTGTGTGTAACACTGAAGGTCGTACTGTTTGTTTAAATGAAGTTTTTGGCATCAAGGATATTAAGGAAAGTTCTTTATGAACAACGGCATTTCACAATAACGGCATTTAGCAGTTTGTGGACTGGTCAGTTGAATAAGTAAAAGGCACAGTAATTTGTTTTTACAGTTACATTAGGGTTGTAATGAGAAGTATTGATTTTTCTCTTAATACTAATGTGTTTAATGACCTTTCTAATGACATCCGTCACTACTGTTTCTTCTCAAATTCTACTGGCATTTTCCCTTCAGTAAAGTAAAGGATTTTAATTGCTTGTTGTATTGTTAGAATGAGAAGTAATATTCTTTTTGAAGTAGTGTGGGGGCTTGAAGACTTATTCTGGTAAAAAAAAATTAAAAAAAAAAAAAATTAGAGGCTGTCTGAGTTTTGGTCTTCAGAAAAATTTTAGAAGCTGCCTGCTTTTTGGTCTTCAGAAAGTAGTTCCTTGAGCTCTATGTGTGAAATTAGTTTTTCATTGTCAGGTTTTGCCATTTGATGTCAAGTAGAGTTTGTGGAATTTGAAGTGGAAGTGTTTACTAAGATAGTTTCTGACAATGTCTGTCTCGAGTTTTGTTTTCCTTCAGCTTGTAATGAAGGAAGGATATATGAATTAACTAAAACATTGATGTACCATAATGCACTAAAAACATACACCTGTAGTTCAAAAAAGGTTTAATTGTTTCTCTGTGGTGACTTTTCTTTCAGAAGTAAGGTAGAGCTTGTCTTGAAAAACTCTTTGTTTTCTACCTCTTACCTTCTGCTATTGCTTTAGATGCTCTAAAATTTGGCTGTTAAACACCAGCCATTTAAAGTTAGAGTGGTCGTCACCAAGCAGCAAAGCTTTTGGTTTGCTTGTAGAATCGTTATTAATATAATAAAGATTAGGAGTATGAGTCAAAGAAAGTGGCTCCAACACTGCTAAATGGTTTGCTCTCACTTGCAAACACTTAATTTTGTCCTCTGGTGTCAAGGGACGAGTGATCACAAGTGATTTGCAGGATGTGAGTGTTTTCATAAGCTGCCCATTCTTGATCAGTTAACAAAGATTATACACGGTATTTTTGATCTGCATTACAGGTAGCAACTTTGCCTAGTTGATCTGGTCTAATTCTGGTGCAAAAGAGAAATACTCACCTACTTCTGGGTACTCCAAGCAGGCACGCTGTGATGTCATGCTCAGATCTACCACCCTGAAAGGCGGTACTTCAGGGTTGCCATAACAACATCACCCAGTCATTGTCTGACACTACAACATTATTGCAGGAGCTTTGAGGGAGTATAAACCAAAATACAGTCACCATACATTTTGACTGCTTTGCTGCTTAAGAATGTCTATGCTGTGTACTGAGACAGTGCAGCTACAGCGTATTTTCCCTGTACATGTATGATTGGAACGACCACATTTTTCTGCAACTCTTTGACGTATCTATGTAATATTTTAAAGTAGCGCATTAGAGTATATGTGGCAAACCCCAATATGCATTAGTGTAAAGTTACTCATATTTGCTTAATTTTTACATTAAAAATGAGTAAGGATAAAGATTCAGAAAAGCTGAGCAGGTACCGTGGTATATAGAAAAAGTTTCATCTGAGTACTCCTTTGCATATAGCATGAAGAGATCAGAATCAGGTTTTCTCTCCTTACTGTATAGCACATTCTGTAAAAATCCAAACCAGTAGCCTGAAATTCTTGTTTTAACAACTAAAATACACGTGCAATGTGAGTGAAAACAGGATATTTAATTAACTGGACCAGAGATCGTGGTTCACATAATAAAATAAGCCAGCTTGCTTTAAACAGATTTCATAGACCATCTGAAATAGAGGAAGCAAGCTTGCCAATAGCAGGAGCTAATGCTTCAATACCTTTCATTTTGTACTCTGAAAAGGAAACCTCTTCTTAAGCTCATTCATTTTCCAGAGGGAATATCGAATGCTGTGGCATATTGTCAGAGCTGCTTTATTGTCACCATTTACAAAGGTCACCTGAATTAATTGACTTCTTACCATACATATTGTTAAGCTACCCGTTTCCTGACATTTATGGAAAGGCGGCAGGCTTACAGCCATTGGCTATCTGTTGATGGTTGTTCCACAACGTTTGTTTCTCAAAACACAGTAACTCTAAAATTGCAAGCAAATAATTGCATTGCTGCAAAGGAACAGATTCCTTATGATGTTCTCCAAGGTGTACTGGAGTGAGGGGGTGGGGGGAGAAAAGGGGGTGATCTAAATACTGAGCTGTTTTTAATACAGAAATAGTACTCTAAAAAGCAAACAAAAACATGCAGGAAGATGCAGGTTGGATTTTTTCACTTTGAGGTGTGCATTAGATAGCTAACCTGTCTTTTCATGGTGTAAAGTAAAATCTCTCTCTGGCTTTCACTGATGCATGAATCAGAGATCCATGCTGATGGACTTTACTGAATGTGTTTTCATCTGAAGGGATACTGAGGTACTCTTATACTGCGTGAAAGAAATGACATACACATGCATAACCACATTAGGCAACGGTAGTGCTAGCGTGGAATTGTATGTTGATTAAATTGGTTAAATAGAAAATTACTGTCTTTTTTCTAGCCCCCTGCATTGACTGTCCCCTCCATCCCCCTGTGTTGGGTTCTTCCCTTTCTGAACAGCAGTGCTGGGCAAAAACTCCAGCTAGACATGTGAAAACAAAGACATGGAAAGCAAAGACAAACAGTTCTGAGCCTTCCTGTACTAAAACAGGCAAAGCTTTTACAGTGATGGATTGGAACAGTCTCCTTACATGAAAATATACTTTAGAGGCACCCTGCTGTGATCCTGTTAATTACCAAAGAAGATTAGAACTCTTCTGCTTAACGCGATCCTTTTTACCTAACGCGTCCGTTCCAGCTGCATCAGTAATCAGACATTCACACTGTCCCTTCTGACTGGAAAGGGGATGTTTTTAAGCGAAGTCATTTGCCACAATCCTTAAGATGTAGCCTGGCAGAAATTCAATAACTGTTTGCGATATGCTCATTCAGCCTCGCTGCTCAGTGGTTTTTAGGTCCTGACATAAACAGCATTTCCCTTAATCCTAGCACTGGAGAGAAGAAAGGAGACTGTCCTGTATCTTGTTTTATTGGTTTCAAAACACAGAGCAACTGTGTAATTTGATTTTGCATCTGAAACGTCGGGGGAAACGTTCTCCCTTTCTAATTTTTTACCCTTTGATGTTCTTCCAAGCTAGCAAATGCACGAATCTGATACTCTTGCAAGCATATTTAGATTATCTCTGGCACAAAAAGCAAATTGCATTTGCATTTCCGTTCAGAAAGTAAAATGTGAAAATATGCTAATAAAATAACTTTACGAAGAGAGGGAAGGGGGAAGAGTTTACATGTTAAGATAGAAGTCAGGATAAAATTGAAATAGAGAGGAACTTACCCTATAATAAGAGTAGTTTCAGAGCTGGAGGAGTTCTTGCATCTCGGTAATTTTGATTCCTTAGTTCAGGTAGCCACATACTTGTATTAAAGCCAGAGTCTGAAGAGCCGTGCATAGATGTGTGCGTGCGTGCGAGTCGGTGCGCGCGCGCGTGTCTAACGGTATATAATGCAAAGATGTATCTATTGATATCCTACAACACGAGAGACTCTCTGTGCTGCCAGCTGAGATCTCTTACGTTTGCCAGAGCGCTGTTGCTGCCTGGCTGGCTGAGGCTCGCAATCCGGTGGGAAGAGAGGAGAAGGGGGGGGGGGGGGGGGGGGGGGGGGGGGGGGTTGGGTTTGTTGTGTGGTTGGATTCGGGGGGGGTGGAGAGAGAGAGATGCTCGCTAGCTCTTCTCCTTTCTCCTGGTTTCCATGGTGGTTAGCGGTGCATCGTTCACCCGCTCGGTTGTCACACTGACATGGTGCTGCCTGCTCAGCGGTCATTAATAACTGAGCCCCTCGCGCTCCCCAGAGAGGAGCCGGCGGTTCGGCGTGCCCAGATGCCGCGGAGCCTGGTTGGCCGTGGGAAGCTGTCTGTTACGTGACACTGCTGCTTCGGGTACGGACACACGAAACGAGCCTTTGCGCGCTTCCAGAGAGCTCTTCCGATTTGTGGGAGTTACAGGGCATGCTTTGTGTTTGTGCGGAACGGCTCGGGAGGTTTAAAGCCCCTTTTTTTTAAATTTTTTTTTTTTTTTTTAAGGGTATATAAGGATCTTTTCTGTGCTCAGAACAACTGATTAGAGATCACTGAAGTTCTGCAAAGGCTGCTGTAGTTCAGAGGATACTGCATGTTGAAACCATTCAGGAAAAATGTGTCATCCCCCCCCCCCCCCCAGTTTTGGTGCTCTTTTTTTTTTTTTTTTTTAAGCTTAAGTAAAGGATTTTTCATACTCCTCCTTTTCCAAATTTTATCAAATATTAAATTTTATTGCGTACGTTTATCAGTAGAAAATAAGAGCAATAATACATCTTCCTGAGAAATAAAAATTCGGAATAAACTGAGCAAGGGGGTGGTTAAATAAAGTCGGTTTCTTTCAATCTCTGTCTACTTGACTCTCTCTTTTATGGTCATCTAATTGTATAAACAATAGGCTGCACAGGTTTTTCCTTCCCTTCCTTCCTTCCTTCTTTTCCTTCTCCCTTCTTCCTTTGTGTCATACTCTTTGGTGAAGAATTTATTTTTCCTATTTATTCTGTACCTATGAACAAAAGACATACAAACTATGAAGGTTTTAAAAACTGTAAAATAAGTTATGATTTTTTTTTTTTGTCAATTTAAGGGAAGTATACTCTGAAATACATCATCCCTTCTCCCATATATATAAAACAATAAATGAGATGGATGTTGTCAGGAGAAGGTTTTTTATCATACATACTGTTTTTTATAAAGGAAATTACGTTGTAATAGAAGATGAACAATAGTGAAATACAGAGTTGGTTATCAACAGGTCAGACGGAAGGAAACGTTGGCTATCTTGCATGAATTCAGTAGTACAGCCCTGAGTGAGGCAGGCCACCCTCTAGTGGATTGAAGGGAGATGTGGTTCTCATTTCACACTCTTCTGCCTTGAAGAAAGGCTCACCGTCCTGTCTAATAATAGTATGAAAAATTTCTGAAGATTAGCAAACAATGCAAATTAATGTACTTTTTGCAACAGCAATAGCACTAGAATTCCATTATAAAATGGTTACTATTTTATGAATACTATATATCATTTTGATTCACTTTGAGTCTGAGATCGTGGACTGCATTATTTTTGTTTTTATTCTGTAAGAAAACGATTTTACACTTCATAAAATCACTTATTATGAAAAGTGAATTAAAGTAATGCCAACTTCTTGAATAAATTTCAGTTTGTTATAATTGGTTAAGACAAATTTTGCAAAACCAGTCCTGTTTAACTCACTGGTACTTACATTGCTGTGGCTGTAATAAAGCAGGTTTTTTTCTTTCTGCCTCAAGTTTTTGAATACTGCATTTAAACTAAGTAAGGGATCAACTTTTTAAATTTTTTAAAGACGTCTGCTGTTCAGTTTTCATACAGCTGAGTAGGACTGTCTCATATATGAAATAAAGGCATTTAAGTGACAGGCTGCAAATTCGTGAGATACTCTAGGGTGGGAGGAAGGCCACGTGGCCCTTCCATTTTCTCCCATTCTCTTATTACGGGCATTACATTTTTTTCTAGTGTGAGTTAAAGAGGTGTAACAAAAGCAGTTGCGGCCGACACATCTTTAGTTACCTTTCAGGTCTTCTTGCCTGGGGTTGGGACAGGGAACACCTCAAGCCAGAAAGATGTCACATCACCCTTCTGTAGCCTCAGGGCTCATTGGTGAAACCTTGTCTCTCCTTTGCCCCCACGAGGTGGCTCAGGGAGCCTCTGATAGTACTTAATGTTCGCCACCATGACCTGCAGATACAAACCATTGTAAACTTCCCAAAGGGAACCTATGAGCCTTCCCTGCCGCACAGCATCACGGCCCGTGTCTGATGGGACAACGCTCAGGACGTGTTGAGGAAGCACAACCCAAAGTCAGAAAAGTAAGACTTCTTGCCATGCTAGCCCCCACGGGAAAAATGGAGATCCTTCCTGATCTCTGCTGTGTGGTTACTCACACCTATCACAAAGAGAAGAGATAAACCTGTGCTACAGGGGTGGGACGGTGGGTGGAGTAACAGAGAAGAAAACTTCAAAAAGTTTGGGCAAAATTAAATATAGGAAAACGTTCTGTTAAAACCAACTAAATACTGCTTTTTTGCTTATCTTAACCAATGGAGAAACAGAAGATCTGGAGAAAATGGAATAGGTAGGGACTACCATGGCCCTCCATGAAAGCTTTCTTGGGTTTTAACCTCAACCTCACGTGCTCACTGTCATTCATTCAAAATCTGGCTTTCTAGTTAACATGAGAATCATGCAAAAACATATTCAACGATTTGACATGTGAAATTAAGACTATAGAAGTGCTTCATTTTGGTTGATTGGTATGGACTGTGTAATTAGAGGGCTAAATAATTAAATCAGCTAAAGTATACTTGCATAAAGAAAGTGAGTTCTTGTGATAGACTATATATGCAATTAAAGTACATCCTTGATAGGCATACATTTACATATTAGTTAAAATGTTATTATATCATAATAAAGTTCTGTTTCATAAAAAAGTGAAATAATTGAATTTTTTAATTTAGCTAATGCTAAAGAATAAGTTTTTTTTCAAACTCTCTGCAGGAGAAAAATATCTTTTACAACCAATACAATTATGATGACTAAGGTTCATTAAGTTATTTTCTTGCTGATTTCACTATGATGCTTGGTGGTTTTAAAATAGCAATGTAATCTATTTCACCAGAATTATATATATATAGCTTATTAGGTTACAGGATAGAAAAAAAAATAATCTTAGACTGATAAGAGAGATGATGAAAGTAATGTAGGCTAACTCCAGGTATTTATTTAGCATGCATTTTATCTGATTACTGAGCGCATATGAAAATAAACTAAGTAATTATTTGTTTGTAATGGACAATTAATATGAAGCATAAAAACCTTAGCTATTAAAATACAGTGGTTCTGTGTCTGCAGTTTTCTCAAAAGTGGAAGAGGATTTAAAAACTTTTTCCTTTTTTCATTACATAGAAAGAGGAGCATCCTTGGGCTTTAATATCCTGTAGGCTTGTTGTGGTTCAGGGAATTAACAGTGACCACTTCTAGTATTTTTAGGCTCTGAGGACAAAGATGTGTTTACAATGCAGCAAGTATAGTTAAAAACTGAAATAAATACTATGCAGTTAAAGTAAAAAAACCACAAGTATTTGATTTAAATTCTAAGGTGACACACTTTATATCAGAAATTAGCAATTAAAAAAATTCTTTTTAAGTGTGTATCCATACAGGTTATGTCCAAGTGTAAAAGAGCTGACGCTTTTTGAATATCTTTATTGCTTACAACTACATGTGCCCCTGTCTTGGTTTCTGAGGCACCATAACTACAAGGAAGAGGGCTGAGTGGCGGCTCTTCACACTCTCTTCTTGTAGCCCTTAGAGTAAAAAAGAGAGGAGCTGGTGTTTGACAGATTAATTCTCACCAGTTCTGCAAAGCATACCCTTAGTGTATCTTCCATGTGAGGTGTGGGGAGGTATTCCTTTCTGAGTGAAGGTCTAGAATTGCTCAGCTTCAAAGAAATGTGTCTTGTGGCATCATCAGTTAACTTATTAACTGACTTATTAATTATAGGAAGTTGCGTGATTTGCCTGGGAGGGAGAAAAAAGTGCCACCACTTCATGTAACCCCCTTCTGCCAGCATTTTCAGTGCAGTGTCGTCAACCTGA